>NW_027448390.1:0-45317 GCF_038048845.1 Mixophyes fleayi
TTCAATTCATGATTCATGATTCATGATTCATGATTCATGATTTGATTCATGATTCATGATTCATGATTTGATTCATGATTTATGATTCATGATTTGATTCGTGATTCATGATTCATGATTCAATTCATGATTCATGTTTCATGATTCATGATTCAAGATTCATGATTCAATTCATGATTCATGATTCAAGATTCATGATTCATGATTCAATTCATGATTCATGATTCAATTCATTATTCTTGATTCATGATTCAAGATTCAATTCATGATTCATGATTCAATTCATGATTCTTGATTCATGATTCATGATTCGATTCATGATTCAATTAATGATTTAATTCATGATTTATGATTCATGATTCATGATTCAATTCATGTTTTGATGATTCATGATTCATGATTCATGATTCAATTCATGATTCATTATTCATAATTCAATTCATGATTCATGATTTGATTCATGATTCATGATTCAATGTATGATTCATGATTCATGATTCAATTAATGATTCATGATTTAAATCATGATTCATGACTCAATTCATGATTCAATTCATGATTCAATTCATGATTCATGATTCATGATTCAATTCATGATTCATGATTCAATTCATGATTCGATTCCTGATTCAATTCATATTTCATGATTTAATTCATGATTCATGATTCATGATTCAAATCATTATTCATGATTCTATTCATGATTTATGATTCAATTCATGATTCAATTCATGATTCATGATTCAATTCATGATTCAATTCATGATTCATGATTCATGATTTGATTCATGATTCTTTATTCATGATTCGATTCATGATTCATGATTCAATTCATGATTCATGATTCGATTTATGATTCACGATTCATGATTCATTTCATGATTCATGATTCATGATTCATGATTCAATTCATGATTCATGAATCATGATTCAATTCATGATTCATGATTCATGATTCATGATTTGATTCATGATTTATGATTCAATTCATGATTCATGATTCATGATTCAATTCATGATTCATAATTCATGATTCATGATTCAATTCATGATTCATAATTCATGATTCATGATTCATGATTTGATTCATGATTCATGATTCAATTCATGATTCATGATTCATGATTCATGATTCATGATTTATGATTCGATTCATGAATCATGATTCAATTAATGAATTATGATTTATGATTCAATTCATGATTCATGATTCATGATTCATGATTTGATTCATGATTTATGATTCAATTCATGATTCATGATTCATGATTCAATTCATGATTCATAATTCATGATTCATGATTCAATTCATGATTCATAATTCATGATTCATGATTCATGATTTGATTCATGATTCATGATTCAATTCATGATTCATGATTCATGATTCATGATTCATGATTTATGATTCGATTCATGATTCATGATTCAATTAATGAATTATGATTTATGATTCAATTCATGATTCATGATTCATGATTTAATTCATGTCTAATGATTAATGATTCATGATTCATGATTCGATTCATGATTCATGATTAATGATTCATGATTCGATTCATGATTCATGATTCATGATTTAATTCATGATTTATGATTCAATTCATGATTCATGATTCATGATTCATGATTCATGATTCGATTCATGATTCATGATTTATGATTAATGATTTGATTCATGATTCATGATTCATGATTCAATTCATGATTCATGATTCATGATTCATGATTTATGATTCGATTCATGATTCATGATTTATGATTCAATTCATGATTCATGATTCATGATTCAATTCATGATTCATGATTCATTTCATGATTCATGATTCAAGATTCATGATTCATGATTCATGATTCAATTCATGATTCATGATTCAATTCATGATTCATGATTCAATTCATGATTCATGATTCATGATTCATGATTCAATTAATGATTCATGATTTATATCATGATTCATGACTCAATTCATGATTCGATTCATGATTCAATTCATGATTCATGATTCAATTCATGATTCATGATTCATGATTCAATTCATGATTCATGATTCAATTCATGATTCGATTCCTGATTCAATTCATATTTCATGATTCAATTCATGATTCATGATTCAATTCATTATTCATGATTCTATTCATGATTTATGATTCAATTCATGATTCAATTCATGATTCATGATTCGATTCATGATTCAATTCATGATTCATGATTTGATTCATGATTCTTGATTCATGATTCGATTCATGATTCATGATTCATGATTCAATTCATGATTTATGATTAATGATTCATGATTCATGATTCAAGATTTAATTCATGATTCATGATTCAATTCATGATTCATGATTAATGATTCAATTCATAATTCATGATTCATTATTCAATTCATGAGTCATGATTCGATTCATGATTCATGATTCATGATTCAATTCATGATTCATGATTCTTGATTCATGATTCAATTCATAATTCATGATTCAATTCATTATTATTGAATTCATGATTCATGATTCATGATTCAATTTATATTTCATGATTCATGATTCATGATTTAATTCATGATTCATGATCCGTGATTCAATTCATGATTCATGATTCATGATTCAATCATGATCATGATTCATGATTAGATTCATGATTCATGATTCATGATTCAATTCATGATTCATGATTCTTGATTCATGATTCAATTCATGATTCATGATTCATGATTCAATTCATTATTATTCAATTCATGATTCATGATTCATGATTCAATTTATGTTTCATGAATCATGATTTATGATTCGATTCATGATTCATGATTCAATTCATGATTCATGATTCATGATTCATGATTCATGATTCAATTCATGATTAATGATTCGATTTATAATTCATGATTCATGATTCAATTCATGATTCATGATTCATGATTTAATTCATGATTTATGATTCAATTCATGATTCATGATTCATGATTCATGATTCATGATTCATGATTCATGATTCGATTCATGATTCATGATTTATGATTAATGATTTGATTCATGATTCATGATTCATGATTCAATTCATGATTCATGATTCATGATTTAATTCATGATTTATGATTTAATTCATGATTCATGATTCATGATTCATGATTCATGATACGATTCATGATTCATGATTTATGATTAATGATTTGATTCATGATTCATGATTCATGATTCAATTCATGATTCATGATTCATGATTCATGATTCATGATTCAATTCATGATTCATGATTCATTTCATGATTCATGATTCAAGATTCATGATTCATGATTCATGATTCAATTCATGATTCATGATTCAATTCATGATTCATGATTCAATTCATGATTCATGATTCATGATTCATGATTCATGATTCATGATTCAATTAATGATTCATGATTTATATCATGATTCGATTCATGATTCATTCATGATTCATGATTCAATTCATGATTCATGATTCATGATTCAATTCATGATTCATGATTCAATTCATGATTCGATTCCTGATTCAATTCATATTTCATGATTCAATTCATGATTCATGATTCAATTCATTATTCATGATTCTATTCATGATTTATGATTCAATTCATGATTCAATTCATGATTCAATTCATGATTCATGATTCGATTCATGATTCAATTCATGATTCATGATTTGATTCATGATTCTTGATTCATGATTCGATTCATGATTCATGATTCATGATTCAATTCATGATTTATGATTAATGATTCATGATTCATGATTCAAGATTTAATTCATGATTCATGATTCAATTCATGATTCATGATTAATGATTCAATTCATAATTCATGATTCATGATTCAATTCATGAGTCATGATTCGATTCATGATTCATGATTCATGATTCAATTCATGATTCATGATTCTTGATATATGATTCAATTCATAATTCATGATTCAATTCATTATTATTGAATTCATGATTCATGATTCATGATTCAATTTATGTTTCATGATTCATGATTCATGATTTAATTCATGATTCATGATCCGTGATTCAATTCATGATTCATGATTCATGATTAATGATTCAATTCATGATTCATGATTCATGATTCAATTCATGATTCATGATTCGATTCATGATTCATGATTCAATTCATGATTCATGATTCTTGATTCATGATTCAATTCATGATTCATGATTCATGATTCAATTCATTATTATTCAATTCATGATTCATGATTCATGATTCAATTTATGTTTCATGAATCATGATTTATGATTCGATTCATGATTCATGATTTATGATTCAATTCATGATTCATGATTCATGATTCATGACTCAATTCATCATTCATGATTCAATTCATGATTCATGATTCAAGATTCATGATTCATGATTCAATTCATGATTAATGATTCAATTCATAATTCATGATTCATGATTCAATTCATGATTCATGAATCATGATTCAATTTATGAATAATGATTCGATTTATAATTCATGATTCATGATTAAATTCATGATTCATGATTCATGATTCAATTCATGATACATAATTCATGATTCATGATTCAATTCATGATTAATGATTCATGATTCATGATTTGATTCATGATTCATGATTTATGATTCAATTCATGATTCATGATTCATGATTCAATTCATGATTCATAATTCATGATTCATGATTCAATTCATGATTCATAATTCATGATTCATGATTCATGATTTGATTCATGATTCATGATTCAATTCATGATTCATGATTCATGATTCATGATTTATGATTCGATTCATGATTCATGATTCAATTAATGAATTATGATTTATGATTCAATTCACGATTCATGATTCATGATTCAATTCATGATTCTTGATTCAATGTATGATTCATGATTCAATTAATGATTCATGATTTAAATAATGATTCATGACTCAATTCATGATTCGATTCATGATTCAATTAATGATTCATGATTCGATTTATGAATCATGATTCATGATTCAATTCATGATTCATGATTCATGATTCAATTCATGATTCATGATTCAATTCATGATTCGATTCCTGATTCAATTCATGATTCATGATTCAATTCATTATTCATGATTCTATTCATGATTTATGATTCAATTCATGATTCAATTCATGATTCGATTCATGATTCATGATTCAATTCATGATTCATGATTCATGATTCATGATTCATGATTCAAGATTCAATTCATGATTCATGATTCAATTCATGATTCATGATTCATGATTCATGATTCAATTCATGATTCATGATTCATGATTCAATTCATGATTCATGATTCGATTCATGATTCATGATTCATGATTCAATTCATGATTCATGATTTATGATTCAATTCATAATTCATGATTCATGATTTATGATTTAATTCATGATTCATGATTCATGATTCATGATTCAATTCATGATTCATAATTCATGATTCATGATTCAATCATGATTCATAATTCATGATTCATGATTCATGATTTGATTCATGATTCATGATTCAATTCATGATTCATGATTCATGATTCATGATTCATGATTTATGATTCAATTCATGATTCATGATTCAATTAATGATTCATGATTCATGATTCAATTCATGATTCATGATTCGATTCATGATTCATGATTCATGATTCATGATTCGATTCATGATTCATGATTCATGATTAATGGTTTGATTCATGATTCATGATTCAATTCATGATTCATGATTCATGATTTATGATTCGATTCATGATTCATGATTTATGATTCAATTCATGATTCATGATTCATGATTCATGATTCAATTCATGATTCATGATTCAATTCATGATTCATGATTCAAGATTCATGATTCATGATTCAATTCATGATTCATGATTCGATTTATGATTCATGATTCATGATTCATGATTCAATTCATGATTCATGATTCAATTTATGATTCATGAATCATGATTCAATTCATGATGCATAATTCATAATTCATGATTTAATTCATGATTCATGATTCATGATTCGATTCATGATTCATGATTTATGATTCAATTCATGATTCATGATTCATGATTCATGATTCATGATTCAATCTGATTCATAATTCATGATTCATGATTCAATTCATGATTCATAATTCATGATTCATGATTCAATTCATGATTCAAAATTCATGATTCATGATTAATTCATGATTCAATTCATGATTCAATTCATGATTCATGATTCAATTCATTATTCATGATTCTATTCATGATTTATGATTCAATTCATGATTCATGATTTGATCCATGATTCAGGATTCAATTCATGATTCATGATTCATGATTCATGATTCATTATTTATGATTCGATTCGTGATTCATGATTCAATTAATGATTCATGATTCATGATTCAATTCATGATTCATGATTCATGATTTAATTCATGATTAATGATTCATGATTCATGATTCATGATTCATGACTCATGATTCGATTCATGATTCATGATTCATGATTAATGATTCATGATTCAATTCATGATTCATGATTTAATTCATGATTCATGATTCATGATTCAATTCATGATTCATGATTCAAGATTCGATTCATGATTCATGATTCATGATTCATGATTTGATTCATGATTCATGATTCATGATTCAATTCATGATTCATGATTCATGATTTATGATTTATGATTCGATTTATTATTCATGATTTATGATTCAATTCATGATTCATGATTCATGATTCAATTCATGATTCATGATTCAAGATTCATGATTCATGATTCAATTCATGATTCATGATTTGATTTATGATTCATGATTCATGATTCAATTCATGATTCATGATTCATGATTCAATTCGTGATTAATGATTCATTATTCATGATTCATGATTCAATTCATGATTCATAACTCATGATTTATGATTCAATTCATGATTTATGATTCATGATTCATTGTATGATTCATGATTCATGATTCAATTAATGATTCATGATTTAAATCATGATTCATGTCTGAATTCATGATTCGATTCATGATTCATGATTCGATTTATGAATCATGATTCATGATTCAATTCATGATTCATGATTCAATTCATGATTCGATTCCTGATTCAATTCATGATTCATGATTCAATTCATGATTCATGATTCAATTCATTATTCATGATTCTATTCATGATTTATGATTCAATTCATGATTCATGATTCATGATTCGATTCATGATTCATGATTCATGATTCAATTCATGATTCATGATTCATGATTCATGATTTGATTCATGATTCTTGATTCATGATTCGATTCATGATTCATGATTCATGATTCAATTCATGATTCATGATTCATGATTCAATTCATGATTCATGATTCATGATTCATAATTCAAGATTCAATTCATGATTCATGATTCAATTCATGATTCATGATTCATGATTAATGATTCAATTCATGATTCATGATTCAATTCATGATTCATGATTCATGATTAATGATTCAATTCATGATTCATGATTCATGATTCAATTCATGATTCATGATTCATGATTAATGATTCATGATTCATGATTCATGATTCATGATTCATGATTAATGATTCATGATTTGATTCATGATTCATGATTTAATTAATGATTCATGATTCATGATTCAATTCATGATTCATGATTCATGATTCATGATTCATGATTTGATTCATGATTCATGATTCATGATTCATGATTCATGATTTGATTCATGATTCATGATTCATGATTCAATTCATGATTCATGATTCATGAATCATGATTTATGATTCAATTCATGATTCATGATTTATGAATCAATTCATGATTCATGATTCATGATACAAGATTCATGATTCAATTCATGATTCATGATTCAATTCATGATTCATGATTCAAGATTCATGATTCAATTCATGATTCATGATTCAATTCATTATTCTTGATTCATGATTCAAGATTCAATTCATGATTCATGATTCAATTCATGATTCTTGATTCATGATTCATGATTCGATTCATGATTCAATTAATGATTTAATTCATGATTTATGATTCATGATTCATGATTCAATTCATGATTTGATGATTCATGATTCATGATTCAATTCATGATTCATTATTCATAATTCAATTCATGATTCATGATTTGATTCATGATTCATGATTCATGATTCAATTTATGATTCATGGTTCATGATTCAATTCATGATTTATGATTCATGATTCAATTCATGATTCATGATTCATGATTCATGATTCAATGTATGATTCATGATTCATGATTCAATTCATGATTCATGATTTAAATCATGATTCATGACTCAATTCATGATTCAAATTATGATTCAATTCATGATTCATGATTCATGATTCAATTCATGATTCATGATTCAATTCATGATTCGATTCCTGATTCTAATTATATTTCATGATTCAATTCATTATTCATGATTCAAATCATTATTCATGATTCTATTCATGATTTATGATTCAATTCATGATTCAATTCATGATTCATGATTCATGATTCAATTCATGATTCATGATTTATGATTCAAGATTCAATTCATGATTCATGATTCAATTCATGATTCATGATTAATGATTCAATTCATGATTCATGATTTATGATTCAATTCATGATTCATGATTCAATTCATTATTATTGAATTCATGATTCATGATTCAATTTATGTTTCATGATTCATGATTCATGATTTAATTCATGATTCATGATCCATGATTTAATTCATTATTCAATTCATGATTCATGATTCATGATTCAATTCATGATTTATGATTCATGATTCAATTCATGATTCATGATTCGATTCATGATTCATGATTCATGATTCAATTCATGATTCATGATTCTTGATTCATGATTCAATTCATGATTCATGATTCATGATTCAATTTATTATTATTCAATTCATGATTTATGATTCAATTTATGTTTCATGAATCATGATTTATGATTCGATTCATGATTCATGATTTATGATTCAATTCATGATTCATGATTCATGATTCAATTCATGATTCATGATTCAAGATTCATGATTCATGATTCAATTCATGATTCATGATTCGATTTATGATTCATGATTCATTTCATTATTCATGATTCATGATTCATGATTCAATTCATGATTCATGAATCATGATTCAATTCATGATGCATAATTCATGATTCATGATTCAATTCATGATTCATGATTCATGATTCATGATTCATGATTCATGATTCATGATTTATGATTCATGATTTGATTCATGATTTATGATTCAATTCATGATTCATGATTCATGATTCAATTCATGATTCATAATTCATGATTCATGATTCAATTCATGATTCATGATTCAATTCATGATTCATGATTCATGATTCATGATTTATGATTCGATTCATGATTCATGATTCATGATTTATGATTTAATTCATGATTAATGATTAATGATTCATGATTCATGATTCATGATTTAATTCATGATTAATGATTAATGATTCATGATTCATGATTCATGATTCGATTCATGATTCATGATTAATGATTCATGATTCGATTCATGATTCCTGATTCATGATTTAATTCGTGATTTATGATTCATGATTCAATTCATGATTCATGATTCATGATTCATGATTCATGATTCATGATTCGATTCATGATTCATGATTCATGATTAATGATTTGATTCATGATTCATGATTCATGATTCAATTCATGATTCATGATTCATGATTTATGATTCGATTCATGATTCATGATTTATGATTCAATTCATGATTCATCATTCAATTCATGATTCATGATTCAATTCATGATTCATGATTCAAGATTCATGATTCATGATTCATGATTCAATTCATGATTCATGATTCAATTCATGATTCATGATTCAATTCATGATTCATGATTCATGATTCATGATTCATGATTCATGATTCAATTAATGATTCATGATTTATATCATGATTCATGACTCAATTCATGATTCAATTCATGATTCATGATTCAATTCATGATTCATGATTCATGATTCAATTCATGATTCATGATTCAATTCATGATTCGATTCCTGATTCAATTCATATTTCATGATTCAATTCATGATTCATGATTCGATTCATGATTCAATTCATGATTTATGATTCATGATTTGATTCATGATTCTTGATTCATGATTCGATTCATGATTCATGATTCATGATTCAATTCATGATTTATGATTAATGATTCATGATTCATGATTCATGATTCAATTCATGAGTCATGATTCGATTCATGATTCATGATTCAATTCATGATTCATGATTCTTGATTCATGATTCAATTCATGATTCAATTCATTATTATTGAATTCATGATTCATGATTCATGATTCAATTTATGTTTCATGATTCATGATTCGATTCATGATTCATGATTAATGATTTGATTCATGATTCATGATTCATGATTCATTTCATGATTCATGATTCATGATTCATGATTCCATTCATGATTCATGAATCATGATTCAATTCATGATGCATAATTCATGATTCATGATTCAATTCATGATTCATGATTCATGATTCATGATTCATGATTCATAATTCATGATTCATGATTCAATTCATGATTCATAATTCATGATTCATGATTCATGATTTGATTCATGATTCATGATTCAATTCATGATTCATGATTCATGATTCATGATTTATGATTCGATTCATGATTCATGATTCAATTAATGAATTATGATTTATGATTCAATTCACGATTCATGATTCATGATTCAATTCATGATTCTTGATTCAATGTATGATTCATGATTCAATTAATGATTCATGATTTAAATAATGATTCATGACTCAATTCATGATTCGATTCATGATTCAATTAATGATTCATGATTCGATTTATGAATCATGATTCATGATTCAATTCATGATTCATGATTCATGATTCAATTCATGATTCATGATTCAATTCATGATTCGATTCCTGATTCAATTCATGATTCATGATTCAATTCATTATTCATGATTCTATTCATGATTTATGATTCAATTCATGATTCAATTCATGATTCAATTCATGATTCATGATTCAATTCATGATTCATGATTCATGATTCATGATTCATGATTCAAGATTCAATTTATGATTCATGATTCAATTCATGATTCATGATTCATGATTCATGATTCAATTCATGATTCATGATTCATGATTCAATTCATGATTCATGATTCGATTCATGATTCATGATTCAATTCATGATTCATGATTTATGATTCAATTCATAATTCATGATTCATGATTCATGATTTATGATTTAATTCATGATTCATGATTCATGATCATGATTCAATTCATGATTCATAATTCATGATTCATGATTCAATTCATGATTCATAATTCATGATTCATGATTCATGATTTGATTCATGATTCATGATTCAATTCATGATTCATGATTCATGATTCATGATTCATGATTTATGATTCAATTCATGATTCATGATTCAATTAATGATTCATGATTCATGATTCAATTCATGATTCATGATTCGATTCATGATTCATGATTCATGATTCATGATTCGATTCATAATTCATGATTCATGATTAATGGTTTGATCATGATTCATGATTCAATTCATGATTCATGATTCATGATTCATGATTTATGATTCGATTCATGATTCATGATTTATGATTCAATTCATGATTCATGATTCATGATTCATGATTCAATTCATGATTCATGATTCAATTCATGATTCATGATTCAAGATTCATGATTCATGATTCAATTCATGATTCATGATTCGATTTATGATTCATGATTCATGATTCATGATTCAATTCATGATTCATGATTCAATTCATGATTCATGAATCATGATTCAATTCATGATGCATAATTCATAATTCATGATTTAATTCATGATTCATGATTCATGATTCGATTCATGATTCATGATTTATGATTCAATTCATGATTCATGATTCATGATTCATGATTCATGATTCAATTCATGATTCATAATTCATGATTCATGATTCAATTCATGATTCATAATTCATGATTCATGATTCAATTCATGATTCAAAATTCATGATTCATGATTCAATTCATGATTCATGATTCAATTCATTATTCATGATTCTATTCATGATTTATGATTCAATTCATGATTCATGATTTGATCCATGATTCAGGATTCAATTCATGATTCATGATTCATGATTCATGATTCATTATTTATGATTCGATTCGTGATTCATGATTCAATTAATGATTCATGATTCATGATTCAATTCATGATTCATGATTCATGATTTAATTCATGATTAATGATTCATGATTCATGATTCATGATTCATGACTCATGATTCGATTCATGATTCATGATTCATGATTAATGATTCATGATTCAATTCATGATTCATGATTTAATTCATGATTCATGATTCATGATTCAATTCATGATTCATGATTCAAGATTCGATTCATGATTCATGATTCATGATTCATGATTTGATTCATGATTCATGATTCATGATTCAATTCATGATTCATGATTCATGATTTATGATTTATGATTCGATTTATTATTCATGATTTATGATTCAATTCATGATTCATGATTCATGATTCAATTCATGATTCATGATTCAAGATTCATGATTCATGATTCAATTCATGATTCATGATTTGATTTATGATTCATGATTCATGATTCAATTCATGATTCATGATTCATGATTCAATTCGTGATTAATGATTCATTATTCATGATTCATGATTCAATTCATGATTCATAACTCATGATTTATGATTCAATTCATGATTTATGATTCATGATTCATTGTATGATTCATGATTCATGATTCAATTAATGATTCATGATTTAAATCATGATTCATGACTGAATTCATGATTTGATTCATGATTCAATTCATGATTCATGATTCGATTTATGAATCATGATTCATGATTCATGATTCAATTCATGATTCATGATTCAATTCATGATTCGATTCCTGATTCAATTCATGATTCATGATTCAATTCATGATTCATGATTCAATTCATTATTCATGATTCTATTCATGATTTATGATTCAATTCATGATTCATGATTTGATTCATGATTCATGATTCGATTCATGATTCATGATTCATGATTCAATTCATGATTCATGATTCATGATTCATGATTCGATTCATGATTCTTGATTCATGATTCGATTCATGATTCATGATTCATGATTCAATTCATGATTCATGATTCATGATTCAATTCATGATTCATGATTCATGATTCATAATTCAAGATTCAATTCATGATTCATGATTCAATTCATGATTCATGATTCATGATAATGATTCAATTCATGAATCATGATTCAATTCATGATTCATGATTCATGATTAATGATTCAATTCATGATTCATGATTCATGATTCAATTCATGATTCATGATTCATGATTAATGATTCATGATTCATGATTCATGATTCATGATTCATGATTAATGATTCATGATTTGATTCATGATTCATGATTTAATTAATGATTCATGATTCATGATTCAATTCATGATTCATGATTCATGATTCATGATTCATGATTTGATTCATGATTCATGATTCATGATTTGATTCATAATTCATGATTCATGATTCAATTCATGATTCATGATTCATGAATCATGATTTATGATTCAATTCATGATTCATGATTTATGAATCAATTCATGATTCATGATTCATGATACAAGATTCATGATTCAATTCATGATTCATGATTCAATTCATGATTCATGATTCAAGATTCATGATTCAATTCATGATTCATGATTCAATTCATTATTCTTGATTCATGATTCAAGATTCAATTCATGATTCATGATTCAATTCATGATTCTTGATTCATGATTCATGATTCGATTCATGATTCAATTAATGATTTAATTCATGATTTATGATTCATGATTCATGATTCAATTCATGATTTGATGATTCATGATTCAATTCATGATTCATTATTCATAATTCAATTCATGATTCATGATTTGATTCATGATTCATGATTCAATTTATGATTCATGGTTCATGATTCAATTCATGATTTATGATTCATGATTCAATTCATGATTCATGATTCATGATTCATGATTCAATGTATGATTCATGATTCATGATTCAATTCATGATTCATGATTTAAATCATGATTCATGACTCAATTCATGATTCAAATTATGATTCAATTCATGATTCATGATTCATGATTCAATTCATGATTCATGATTCAATTCATGATTCGATTCCTGATTCTAATTATATTTCATGATTCAATTCATGATTCATGATTCAAATCATTATTCATGATTCTATTCATGATTTATGATTCAATTCATGATTCAATTCATGATTCATGATTCATGATTCAATTCATGATTCATGATTTATGATTCAAGATTCAATTCATGATTCATGATTCAATTCATGATTCATGATTAATGATTCAATTCATGATTCATGATTTATGATTCAATTCATGATTCATGATTCAATTCATTATTATTGAATTCATGATTCATGATTCAATTTATGTTTCATGATTCATGATTCATGATTTAATTCATGATTCATGATCCATGATTTAATTCATTATTCAATTCATGATTCATGATTCATGATTCAATTCATGATTTATGATTCATGATTCAATTCATGATTCATGATTCGATTCATGATTCATGATTCATGATTCAATTCATGATTCATGATTCTTGATTCATGATTCAATTCATGATTCATGATTCATGATTCAATTTATTATTATTCAATTCATGATTTATGATTCAATTTATGTTTCATGAATCATGATTTATGATTCGATTCATGATTCATGATTTATGATTCAATTCATGATTCATGATTCATGATTCAATTCATGATTCATGATTCAAGATTCATGATTCATGATTCAATTCATGATTCATGATTCGATTTATGATTCATGATTCA
Organism: Mixophyes fleayi; assembly: GCF_038048845.1. Taxonomy (NCBI): domain Eukaryota; kingdom Metazoa; phylum Chordata; class Amphibia; order Anura; family Limnodynastidae; genus Mixophyes; species Mixophyes fleayi. Next base: position 15,042 of record NW_027448390.1, read on the forward strand.
TGATTCATTTCATTATTCATGATTCATGATTCATGATTCAATTCATGATTCATGAATCATGATTCAATTCATGATGCATAATTCATGATTCATGATTCAATTCATGATTCATGATTCATGATTCATGATTCATGATTCATGATTTATGATTCATGATTTGATTCATGATTTATGATTCAATTCATGATTCATGATTCATGATTCAATTCATGATTCATGATTCAATTCATGATTCATGATTCAATTCATGATTCATGATTCAATTCATGATTCATGATTCATGATTCATGATTTATGATTCGATTCATGATTCATGATTCATGATTTATGATTTAATTCATGATTAATGATTAATGATTCATGATTCATGATTCATGATTTAATTCATGATTAATGATTAATGATTCATGATTCCTGATTCATGATTCGATTCATGATTCATGATTAATGATTCATGATTCGATTCATGATTCCTGATTCATGATTTAATTCGTGATTTATGATTCATGATTCAATTCATGATTCATGATTCATGATTCATGATTCATGATTCATGATTCGATTCATGATTCATGATTCATGATTAATGATTTGATTCATGATTCATGATTCATGATTCAATTCATGATTCATGATTCATGATTTATGATTCGATTCATGATTCATGATTTATGATTCAATTCATGATTCATGATTCAATTCATGATTCATGATTCAATTCATGATTCATGATTCAAGATTCATGATTCATGATTCATGATTCAATTCATGATTCATGATTCAATTCATGATTCATGATTCAATTCATGATTCATGATTCATGATTCATGATTCATGATTCAATTAATGATTCATGATTTATATCATGATTCATGACTCAGTTCATGATTCGATTCATGATTCAATTCATGATTCATGATTCAATTCATGATTCATGATTCATGATTCAATTCATGATTCATGATTCAATTCATGATTCGATTCCTGATTCAATTCATATTTCATGATTCAATTCATGATTCATGATTCAATTCATTATTCATGATTCTATTCATGATTTATGATTCAATTCATGATTCAATTCATGATTCATGATTCGATTCATGATTCAATTCATGATTTATGATTCATGATTTGATTCATGATTCTTGATTCATGATTCGATTCATGATTCATGATTCATGATTCAATTCATGATTTATGATTAATGATTCATGATTCATGATTCAAGATTTAATTCATGATTCATGATTCAATTCATGATTCATGATTAATGATTCAATTCATAATTCATGATTCATGATTCAATTCATGAGTCATGATTTGATTCATGATTCATGATTCATGATTCAATTCATGATTCATGATTCTTGATTCATGATTCAATTCATGATTCAATTCATTATTATTGAATTCATGATTCATGATTCATGATTCAATTTATGTTTCATGATTCATGATTCGATTCATGATTCATGATTAATGATTTGATTCATGATTCATGATTCATGATTCATTTCATGATTCATGATTCATGATTCCATTCATGATTCATGAATCATGATTCAATTCATGATGCATAATTCATGATTCATGATTCAATTCATGATTCATGATTCATGATTCATGATTCATGATTCATAATTCATGATTCATGATTTATGATTCATGATTTGATTCATGATTTATGATTCAATTCATGATTCATGATTCATGATTCAATTCATGATTCATAATTCATGATTCATGATTCAATTCATGATTCATGATTCAATTCATGATTCATGATTCATGATTCATGATTTATGATTCGATTCATGATTCATGATTCATGATTTATGATTTAATTCATGATTAATGATTAATGATTCATGATTCATGATTTAATTCATGATTTATGATTCATGATTTGATTCATGATTCATGATTCATGATTAATGATTCATGATTCGATTCATGATTCATGATTCAATTAATGAATTATGTTTCATGATTCAATTCATGATTCATGATTCATGATTCGATTCATGATTCATGATTCATGATTAATGATTCATGATTCGATTCATGATTCATGATTCATGATTCGATTCATGATTCATGATTAATGATTCATGATTCGATTCATGATTCATGATTCATGATTTAATTCATGATTCATGATTCATGATTTTATTCATGATTCTTGATTCATGATTCGATTCATGATTCATGATTCATGATTCAATTCATGATTCAATTCATGATTCATGATTCGATTCATGATTCAATTCATGATTCATGATTCATGATTTGATTCATGATTCTTGATTCATGATTCGATTCATGATTCATGATTCATGATTCAATTCATGATTTATGATTAATGATTCATGATTCATGATTCAAGATTTAATTCATGATTCATGATTCAATTCATGATTCATGATTAATGATTCAATTCATAATTCATGATTCATGATTCAATTCATGAGTCATGATTCGATTCATGATTCATGATTCGATTCATGATTCATGATTCATGATTCAATTCATGATTCATGATTCTTGATTCATGATTCAATTCATGATTCAATTCATTATTATTGAATTCATGATTCATGATTCATGATTCAATTTATGTTTCATGATTCATGATTCATGATTTAATTCATGATTCATGATCCATGATTCAATTCATTATTCAATTCATGATTCATGATTCATGATTCAATTCATGATTCATGATTCGATTCATGATTCATGATTCATGATTCAATTCATGATTCATGATTCGATTCATGATTCATGATTCATGATTCAATTCATGATTCATGATTCTTGATTCATGATTCAATTCATGATTCATGATTCAATTCATTATTATTCAATTCATGATTCATGATTCATGATTCAATTTATGTTTCATGAATCATGATTTATGATTCGATTCATGATTCATGATTTATGATTCAATTCATGATTCATGATTCATGATTCATGACTCAATTCATCATTCATGATTCAATTCATGATTCATGATTCAAGATTCATGATTCATGATTCAATTCATGATTAATGATTCGATTCATAATTCATGATTCATGATTCAATTCATGATGCATAATTCATGATTCATGATTTAATTCATGATTAATGATTCATGATTCATGATTTGATTCATGATTCATGATTTATAATTCAATTCATGATTCATGATTCATGATTCATGATTCAATTCATGATTCATAATTCATGATTCATGATTCAATTCATGATTCATAATTCATGATTCATGATTCAATTCATGATTCATAATTCATGATTCATGATTCATGATTTGATTCATGATTCATGATTCAATTCATGATTCATGATTCATGATTCATGATTCGATTCATGATTCATGATTCAATTAATGAATTATGTTTCATGATTCAATTCATGATTCATGATTCATGATTCGATTCATGATTCATGATTCATGATTAATGATTCATGATTCGATTCATGATTCATGATTCATGATTTAATTCATGATTAATGATTCATGATTCAATTCATGATTCATGATTCATGATTCATGATTCATGATTCATGATTCGATTCATGATTCATGATTCATGATTCGATTCATGATTCCTGATTCATGATTCAATTCATGATTCATGATTCATGATTCATGATTTATGATTCGATTCATGATTCATGATTTATGATTCAATTCATGATTCATGATTCATGATTCATGATTCAATTCATGATTCATGATTCAATTCATGATTCTTGATTCAAGATTCATGATTCATGATTCAATTCATGATTCATGATTCAATTCATGATTCATGATTCAATTCATGATTCATGATTCAATTCATGATTCATGATTCATGATTCATGATTCAATTCATGATTCATGATTCATGATTCAATTCATGATTCATGATTCAATTCATGATTCGATTCATGATTCAATTCATGATTCAATTCATGATTCTTGATTCATGATTCATGATTCGATTCATGATTCTTGATTCATGATTTGATTAATGATTCATGATTCATGATTCAATTCATGATTCATGATTCATGATTCATGATTCAATTCATGATTCGATTCATGATTCATGATTCATGATTTAATTCATGATTTATGATTCATGATTCAATTCATGATTCATGATTCATGATTTATGATTCATGATTCATGATTCATGATTCATGATTCGATTCATGATTCATGATTCATGATTGATGATTTAATTCATGATTCATGATTTATGATTCAATTCATGATTCATGATTCAGTTCATGATTCATGATTCAATTCATGATTCATGATTCAATTCATGATTCATGATTTAAATCATGACTCATGACTCAATTCATGATTCGATTCATGATTTAATTCATTATTCATGATTCATGATTCAATTCATGATTCAATTCATGATTCATGATTCCTGATTCAATTCATATTTCATGATTCAATTCATGATTCATGAGTCATGATTCAATTCATTATTCATGATTCTATTCATGATTTATGATTCAATTCATGATTCATGATTCGATTCATGATTCATGATTAATGATTTGATTCATGATTCATGATTCATGATTCAATTCATGATTCATGATTCATGATTTATTATTCGATTCATGATTCATGATTTATGATTAAATTCATGATTCATGATTCATAATTTAATTCATGATTCATGATTTGATTTATGATTCATTAATCATGATTCAATTCATGATTCATGATTCAATTCATGATTCATGATTCATGATTCAATTCATGATTCATGATTCATGATTCAATTCATGATTCAATTCATGATTCTTGATTCATGATTCAATTCATGATTCATGATTCGATTCATGATTCTTGATTCATGATTTGATTAATGATTCATGATTCATGATTCAATTCATGATTCAATTCATGATTCATGATTCGATTCATGATTCGATTCATGATTCATGATTCATGATTCAATTTTTGATTCTTGATTCATGATTCAAGATTCAATCCATGATTCATGATTCGATTCACGATTCTTGATTCATGATTCATGATTCGATTCATGATTCATGATTCAATTCATGATTCAATTCATGATTCATGATTCATGATTCAAGATTCAATTCATGATTCATGATTCGATTTATGATTCATTTTTCATGATTCGATTCATGATTCATGATTCAATTCATAATTCATGAGTCGATTCATGATTCATGATTCATGATTCATGATTCAATTCATGATTCATAATTCATGATTCATGATTCATGATTTATTTCCTGATTAATGATTCATGATTCATGATTCATGATTCATGATGCATGATTCGATTCATGATTCATGATTACTGATTACTGATTCATGATTCGATTCATGATTCATGATTCATGATTTAATTTATGATTCATGATTCGATTCATGATTCATGATTCATGATTCAATTCATGATTCATGATTCATGATTCATGATTCAATTCATGATTCATGATTCATGAATCATGATTTATGATTCGATTCATGATTCATGATTTATGATTCAATTCATGATTCATGATTCATGATTCAATTCATGATTCATGATTCAATTCATGATTCATGATTCAAGATTCATGATTCATGATTCAATTCATGATTCATGATTCGATTTATGATTCATGATTCATAATTAAATTCATGATTCATGATTCAATTCATGATTCATGAATCATGATTCAATTCATGATGCATGATTCATAATTTATGATTCAATTCATGATTCATGATTCATGATTCATTAATCATGATTCATCGTTCAATTCATGATTCATAATTCATGATTCATGATTCAATTCATGATTCATAATTCATGATTCATGATTCATGATTTGATTCATGATTCTTGATTCATGATTTGATTCATGATTCATGATTAATGATTCAATTCATGATTCAATTCATGATTCATGATTCATGAATCAAGATTCAATTCATGATTCATGATTCAATTCATGATTCATGATTAATTATTCAATTCATGATTCATGATTCATGATTCAATTCATGATTCATGATTCGATTCATGATTCATGATTCAATTCATGATTCATGATTCATGATTCAATTCATGATTCATGATTCATGATTCGATTCATGATTCATGATTAATGATTCAATTCATGATTCAATTCATGATTCATGATTCATGATTCATGATTCAAGATTCAATTCATGATTCATGATTCAATTCATGATTCATGATTTGATTCATGATTCATGATTCAATTCATGATTCATGATTCATGATTCATGATTTATGATTCGATTCATAATTCATGATTCAATTAATGATTCATGATTCATGATTCAATTCATGATTCATGATTCATGATTTAATTCATGATTAATGATTCATGATTCATGATTCATGATTCATGATTAATGATTCATGATTCGATTCATGATTCATGATTCATGATTTAATTCATGATTCATGATTCATGATTCAATTAACGATTCATGATTCATGATTCGAATCCTGATTCAATTCATGATTCATGATTCGATTTATGATTCATGATTCATGATTCAATTCATGATTCATGATTCATGATTCATGATTCATGATTCGATTCATGATTCATGATTCATGATTAATGATTCATGATTCGATTCATGATTCATGATTCATGATTCATGATTTAATTCATGATTCATGATTCATGATTCAATTCATGATTCATGATTCATGATTCATGATTCATGATTCATGATTCATGATTCATGATTCATGATTTGATTCATGATTCATGATTCAATTCATAATTCATGATTCATGATTCGATTCATGATTCATGATTCATGACTCAAATCATGATTCATGATTCATGATTCATGATTTATGATTCATGATTCATGATTCAATTCATGATTCATGATTCAATGTATGATTCATGATTCATGATTCAATTCATGATTCATGATTCAATTCATGATTTATGATTCATGATTCAATTCATTATTCATGATTCTATTCATGATTTATGATTCAATTTATGATTCAATTCATGATTCATGATTCGATTCATGATTCATGATTCAATTCATGATTCATGATTCATGATTCAATTCATGATTCATGAATTAAGATTCATGATTCAAGATTCAATTCATGATTCATGATTCATGATTCAATTCATGTTTCATGATTCGATTCATGATTCATGATTCATGATTCAATTCATGATTCATGATTCATGATTCAATTCATGATTCATGATTCAATTCATGATTCATGATTCAAGATTCATGATTCAATTCATGATGCATAATTCATGATTCATGATTCAATTCATGATTCATGATTCATGATTCATGATTCATGATTCATGATTCATGATTCATGATTCGATTCATGATTCATGATTTATGATTCAATTCATGATTCATGATTCATGATTCATGATTCAATTCATGATTCATAATTCATGATGCATGATTCAATTCATGATTCATAATTCATGATTCATGATTCATGATTTGATTCATGATTCAGGATTCAATTCATGATTCATGATTCATGATTCGATTCATGATTCATGATTCATGATTCGATTCATGATTCATGATTCATGATTAATGATTCATGATTCGATTCATGATTCATGATTCATGATTTAATTCATGATTCATGATTCATGATTCGATTCATGATTCATGATTCATGATTAATGATTTGATTAATGATTCATGATTCAATTCATGATTCATGATTCATGATTCGATTCATGATTCATGATTAATGATTTGATTCATGATTCATGATTCATGATTCAATTCATGATTCATGATTCATGATTTATGATTCGATTCATGATTCATGATTTATGATTCAATTCATGATTCATGATTCATGATTAATGATTCAATTCATTATTCATGATTCTATTCTTGATTTATGATTCAATTCATGATTCATGATTTGATTCATGATTCATGATTCGATTCATGATTCATGATTCATGATTCAATTCATGATTCATGATTCGATTCATGATTTATGATTAATGATTCATGATTCATGATTAAAGATTTAATTCATGATTCATGATTCAATTCATGATTCATGATTAATGATTCAATTCATAATTCATGATTCATGATTCAATTCATGAGTCATGATTCGATTCATGATTCATGATTCATGATTCAATTCATGATTCATGATTCTTGATTCATGATTCAATTCATGATTCAATTCATTATTATTGAATTCATGATTCATGATTCATGATTCAATTTATGTTTCATGATTCATGATTCATGATTTAATTCATGATTCATGATCCATGATTCAATTCATTATTCAATTCATGATTCATGATTCATGATTCAATTCATGATTCATGATTCGATTCATGATTCATGATTCATGATTCAATTCATGATTCATGATTCGATTCATGATTCATGATTCATGATTCAATTCATGATTCATGATTCTTGATTCATGATTCAATTCATGATTCATGATTCATGATTCAATTCATTATTATTCAATTCATGATTCATGATTCATGATTCAATTTATGTTTCATGAATCATGATTTATGATTCGATTCATGATTCATGATTCATGATTCAATTCATGATTCATGATTCATGATTCATGACTCAATTCATCATTCATGATTCAATTCATGATTCATGATTCAAGATTCATGATTCATGATTCAATTCATGATTAATGATTCGATTCATAATTCATGATTCATGATTCAATTCATGATGCATAATTCATGATTCATGATTTAATTCATGATTAATGATTCATGATTCATGATTTGATTCATGATTCATGATTTATAATTCAATTCATGATTCATGATTCATGATTCATGATTCAATTCATGATTCATAATTCATGATTCATGATTCAATTCATGATTCATAATTCATGATTCATGATTCAATTCATGATTCATAATTCATGATTCATGATTTGATTCATGATTCATGATTCAATTCATGATTCATGATTCATGATTCATGATTCGATTCATGATTCATGATTCAATTAATGAATTATGTTTCATGATTCAATTCATGATTCATGATTCATGATTCGATTCATGATTCATGATTCATGATTAATGATTCATGATTCGATTCATGATTCATGATTCATGATTTAATTCATGATTAATGATTCATGATTCAATTCATGATTCATGATTCATGATTCATGATTCATGATTCATGATTCGATTCATGATTCATGATTCATGATTCGATTCATGATTCATGATTCATGATTCAATTCATGATTCATGATTCATGATTCATGATTTATGATTCGATTCATGATTCATGATTTATGATTCAATTCATGATTCATGATTCATGATTCATGATTCAATTCATGATTCATGATTCAATTCATGATTCTTGATTCAAGATTCATGATTCATGATTCAATTCATGATTCATGATTCAATTCATGATTCATGATTCAATTCATGATTCATGATTCATGATTCAATTCATGATTCATGATTCATGATTCAATTCATGATTCATGATTCAATTCATGATTCGATTTATGATTCAATTCATGATTTAATTCATGATTCTTGATTCATGATTCATGATTCGATTCATGATTCTTGATTCATGATTTGATTAATGATTCATGATTCATGATTCAATTCATGATTCATGATTCATGATTCATGATTCAATTCATGATTCGATTCATGATTCATGATTCATGATTTAATTCATGATTTATGATTCATGATTCAATTCATGAATTATGATTCATGATTTATGATTCATGATTCATGATTCATGATTCATGATTCATGATTGATGATTTGATTCATGATTCATGATTCATGATTCAATTCATGATTCATGATTCATGATTCATGATTTATGATTTGATTCATGATTCATGATTTATGATTCAATTCATGATTCATGATTCAGTTCATGATTCATGATTCAATTCATGATTCATGATTCAATTCATGATTCATGATTTAAATCATGACTCATGACTCAATTCATGATTCGATTCATGATTTAATTCATTATTCATGATTCATGATTCAATTCATGATTCAATTCATGATTCATGATTCCTGATTCAATTCATATTTCATGATTCAATTCATGATTCATGAGTCATGATTCAATTCATTATTCATGATTCTATTCATGATTTATGATTCAATTCATGATTCATGATTCGATTCATGATTCATGATTAATGATTTGATTCATGATTCATGATTCATGATTCAATTCATGATTCATGATTCATGATTTATTATTCGATTCATGATTCATGATTTATGATTCAATTCATGATTCATGATTCATGATTCAATTCATGATTCATGATTCAATTCATGATTCATGATTCAAGATTCATGATTCATGATTCAATTCATGATTCATGATTTGATTTATGATTCATTAATCATGATTCAATTCATGATTCATGATTCATGATTCAATTCATGATTCATGATTCAATTCATGATTCATGATTCATGATTCAATTCATGATTCAATTCATGATTCTTGATTCATGATTCAATTCATGATTCATGATTCGATTCATGATTCTTGATTCATGATTTGATTAATGATTCATGATTCATGATTCAATTCATGATTCATGATTCATGATTCATTATTCATGATTCGATTCATGATTCGATTCATGATTCATGATTCATGATTCAATTTTTGATTCTTGATTCATGATTCAAGATTCAATTCATGATTCATGATTCGATTCACGATTCTTGATTCATGATTCATGATTTGATTCATGATTCATGATTCAATTCATGATTCAATTCATGATTCATGATTCAAGATTCAATTCATGATTCATGATTCGATTTATGATTTATGATTCATTTTTCATGATTCGATTCATGATTCATGATTCAATTCATAATTCATGAGTCGATTCATGATTCATGATTCATGATTCATGATTCAATTCATGATTCATAATTCATGATTCATGATTCATGATTTATTTCCTGATTAATGATTCATGATTCATGATTCATGATTCATGATTCATGATTCGATTCATGATTCATGATTACTGATTACTGATTCATGATTCGATTCATGATTCATGATTCATGATTTAATTTATGATTCATGATTCGATTCATGATTCATGATTCATGATTCAATTCATGATTCATGATTCATGATTCATGATTCAATTCATGATTCATGATTCATGAATCATGATTTATGATTCGATTCATGATTCATGATTTATGATTCAATTCATGATTCATGATTCATGATTCAATTCATGATTCATGATTCAATTCATGATTCATGATTCAAGATTCATGATTCATGATTCAATTCATGATTCATGATTCGATTTATGATTCATGATTTATGATTCAATTCATGATGCATAATTCATGATTCATGATTCAATTCATGATTCATGATTCATGATTCATGATTCATGATTCATGATTCATGATTCGATTCATGATTCATGATTTATGATTCAATTCATGATTCATGATTCATGATTCATGATTCAATTCATGATTCATAATTCATGATGCATGATTCAATTCATGATTCATAATTCATGATTCATGATTCATGATTTGATTCATGATTCAGGATTCAATTCATGATTCATGATTCATGATTCGATTCATGATTCATGATTCATGATTCGATTCATGATTCATGATTCATGATTAATGATTCATGATTCGATTCATGATTCATGATTCATGATTTAATTCATGATTCATGATTCATGATTCGATTCATGATTCATGATTCATGATTAATGATTTGATTAATGATTCATGATTCAATTCATGATTCATGATTCATGATTCGATTCATGATTCATGATTAATGATTTGATTCATGATTCATGATTCATGATTCAATTCATGATTCATGATTCATGATTTATGATTCGATTCATGATTCATGATTTATGATTCAATTCATGATTCATGATTCATGATTAATGATTCAATTCATTATTCATGATTCTATTCTTGATTTATGATTCAATTCATGATTCATGATTTGATTCATGATTCATGATTCGATTCATGATTCATGATTCATGATTCAATTCATGATTCATGATTCGATTCATGATTTATGATTAATGATTCATGATTCATGATTAAAGATTTAATTCATGATTCATGATTCAATTCATGATTCATGATTAATGATTCAATTCATAATTCATGATTCATGATTCAATTCATGAGTCATGATTCGATTCATGATTCATGATTCATGATTCAATTCATGATTCATGATTCTTGATTCATGATTTAATTCATGATTCAATTCATTATTATTGAATTCATGATTCATGATTCATGATTCAATTTATGTTTCATGATTCATGATTCATGATTTAATTCATGATTCATGATCCATGATTCAATTCATTATTCAATTCATGATTCATGATTCATGATTCAATTCATGATTCATGATTCGATTCATGATTCATGATTCATGATTCAATTCATGATTCATGATTCGATTCATGATTCATGATTCATGATTCAATTCATGATTCATGATTCTTGATTCATGATTCAATTCATGATTCATGATTCATGATTCAATTCATTATTATTCAATTCATGATTCATGATTCATGATTCAATTTATGTTTCATGAATCATGATTTATGATTCGATTCATGATTCATGATTCATGATTCAATTCATGATTCATGATTCATGATTCATGACTCAATTCATCATTCATGATTCAATTCATGATTCATGATTCAAGATTCATGATTCATGATTCAATTCATGATTAATGATTCGATTCATAATTCATGATTCATGATTCAATTCATGATGCATAATTCATGATTCATGATTTAATTCATGATTAATGATTCATGATTCATGATTTGATTCATGATTCATGATTTATAATTCAATTCATGATTCATGATTCATGATTCATGATTCAATTCATGATTCATAATTCATGATTCATGATTCAATTCATGATTCATAATTCATGATTCATGATTCAATTCATGATTCATAATTCATGATTCATGATTTGATTCATGATTCATGATTCAATTCATGATTCATGATTCATGATTCATGATTCGATTCATGATTCATGATTCAATTAATGAATTATGTTTCATGATTCAATTCATGATTCATGATTCGATTCATGATTCATGATTCATGATTAATGATTCATGATTCGATTCATGATTCATGATTCATGATTTAATTCATGATTAATGATTCATGATTCAATTCATGATTCATGATTCATGATTCATGATTCATGATTCATGATTCGATTCATGATTCATGATTCATGATTCGATTCATGATTCATGAATTCATGATTCAATTCATGATTCATGATTCATGATTCATGATTATGATTCGATTCATGATTCATGATTTATGATTCAATTCATGATTCATGATTCATGATTCATGATTCAATTCATGATTCATGATTCAATTCATGATTCTTGATTCAAGATTCATGATTCATGATTCAATTCATGATTCTTGATTCAAGTCAGTGATTCATGATTCAATTCAGGATTCATGATTCATGATTCAATTCATGATTCATGATTCATGATTCAATTCATGATTCATGATTCAATTCATGATTCGATTCATGATTCAATTCATGATTTAATTCATGATTCTTGATTCATGATTCATGATTCGATTCATGATTCTTGATTCATGATTTGATTAATGATTCATGATTCATGATTCAATTCATGATTCATGATTCATGATTCATGATTCAATTCATGATTCGATTCATGATTCATGATTCATGATTTAATTCATGATTTATGATTCATGATTCAATTCATGAATTATGATTCATGATTTATGATTCATGATTCATGATTCATGATTCATGATTCATGATTGATGATTTGATTCATGATTCATGATTCATGATTCAATTCATGATTCATGATTCATGATTCATGATTTATGATTTGATTCATGATTCATGATTTATGATTCAATTCATGATTCATGATTCAGTTCATGATTCATGATTCAATTCATGATTCATGATTCAATTCATGATTCATGATTTAAATCATGACTCATGACTCAATTCATGATTCGATTCATGATTTAATTCATTATTCATGATTCATGATTCAATTCATGATTCAATTCATGATTCATGATTCCTGATTCAATTCATATTTCATGATTCAATTCATGATTCATGAGTCATGATTCAATTCATTATTCATGATTCTATTCATGATTTATGATTCAATTCATGATTCATGATTCGATTCATGATTCATGATTAATGATTTGATTCATGATTCATGATTCATGATTCAATTCATGATTCATGATTCATGATTTATTATTCGATTCATGATTCATGATTTATGATTCAATTCATGATTCATGATTCATGATTCAATTCATGATTCATGATTCAATTCATGATTCATGATTCAAGATTCATGATTCATGATTCAATTCATGATTCATGATTTGATTTATGATTCATTAATCATGATTCAATTCATGATTCATGATTCATGATTCAATTCATGATTCATGATTCATGATTCAATTCATGATTCATGATTCATGATTCAATTCATGATTCAATTCATGATTCTTGATTCATGATTCAATTCATGATTCATGATTCGATTCATGATTCTTGATTCATGATTTGATTAATGATTCATGATTCATGATTCAATTCATGATTCATGATTCATGATTCATTATTCATGATTCGATTCATGATTCGATTCATGATTCATGATTCATGATTCAATTTTTGATTCTTGATTCATGATTCAAGATTCAATTCATGATTCATGATTCGATTCACGATTCTTGATTCATGATTCATGATTTGATTCATGATTCATGATTCAATTCATGATTCAATTCATGATTCATGATTCAAGATTCAATTCATGATTCATGATTCGATTTATGATTTATGATTCATTTTTCATGATTCGATTCATGATTCATGATTCAATTCATAATTCATGAGTCGATTCATGATTCATGATTCATGATTCATGATTCAATTCATGATTCATAATTCATGATTCATGATTCATGATTTATTTCCTGATTAATGATTCATGATTCATGATTCATGATTCATGATTCATGATTCGATTCATGATTCATGATTACTGATTACTGATTCATGATTCGATTCATGATTCATGATTCATGATTTAATTTATGATTCATGATTCGATTCATGATTCATGATTCATGATTCAATTCATGATTCATGATTCATGATTCATGATTCAATTCATGATTCATGATTCATGAATCATGATTTATGATTCGATTCATGATTCATGATTTATGATTCAATTCATGATTCATGATTCATGATTCAATTCATGATTCATGATTCAATTCATGATTCATGATTCAAGATTCATGATTCATGATTCAATTCATGATTCATGATTCGATTTATGATTCATGATTCATATTTAAATTCATGATTCATGATTCAATTCATGATTCATGAATGATGATTCAATTCATGATGCATGATTCATAATTTATGATTCAATTCATGATTCATGATTCATGATTCATGATTCATGATTCATGATTCAATTCATGATTCATAATTCATGATTCATGATTCAATTCATGATTCATAATTCATGATTCATGATTCATGATTTGATTCATGATTCTTGATTCATGATTTGATTCATGATTCATGATTAATGATTCAATTCATGATTCAATTCATGATTCATGATTCATGATTCAAGATTCAATTCATGATTCATGATTCAATTCATGATTCATGATTAATTATTCAATTCATGATTCATGATTCATGATTCAATTCATGATTCATGATTCGATTCATGATTCATGATTCAATTCATGATTCATGATTCATGATTCAATTCATGATTCATGATTCATGATTCGATTCATGATTCATGATTAATGATTCAATTCATGATTCAATTCATGATTCATGATTCATGATTCATGATTCAAGATTCAATTCATGATTCATGATTCAATTCATGATTCATGATTCATGATTCATGATTTGATTCATGATTCATGATTCAATTCATGATTCATGATTCATGATTCATGATTCATGATTTATGATTCGATTCATAATTCATGATTCAATTAATGATTCATGATTCATGATTCAATTCATGATTCATGATTCATGATTTAATTTATGATTAATGATTCATGATTCATGATTCATGATTAATGATTTATGATTCGATTCATGATTCATGATTCATGATTTAATTCATGATTCATGATTCATGATTCAATTCATGATTCATGATTCATGATTCATGATTGATGATTCAATTAATGATTCATGATTCATGATTCGAATCCTGATTCAATTCATGATTCATGATTCGATTTATGATTCATGATTCATGATTCAATTCATGATTCATGATTCATGATTCATGATTCATGATTCGATTCATGATTCATGATTCATGATTAATGATTCATGATTCGATTCATGATTCATGATTCATGATTTAATTCATGATTCATGATTCATGATTCAATTCATGATTCATGATTCATGATTCAATTCATGATTCATGATTCATGATTCATGATTTGATTCATGATTCATGATTCAATTCATGATTCATGATTCAATTCATGATTCATGAATTAAGATTCATGATTCAAGATTCAATTCATGATTCATGATTCATGATTCATGATTCATGATTAATGACTCAATTCATGATTCATGATTCATGATTCAATTCATGTTTCATGATTCGATTCATGATTCATGATTCATGATTCAATTCATGATTCATGATTCAAGATTCATGATTCAATTCATGATGCATAATTCATGATTCATGATTCAATTCATGATTCATGATTCATGATTCATGATTCATGATTCATGATTCGATTCATGATTCATGATTTATGATTCAATTCATGATTCATGATTCATGATTCAATTCATGATTCATAATTCATGATGCATGATTCAATTCATGATTCATAATTCATGATTCATGATTCATGATTTGATTCATGATTCAGGATTCAATTCATGATTCATGATTCATGATTCGATTCATGATTCATGATTCATGATTCGATTCATGATTCATGATTCATGATTAATGATTCATGATTCGATTCATGATTCATGATTCATGATTTAATTCATGATTCATGATTCGATTCATGATTCATGATTCATGATTAATGATTTGATTAATGATTCATGATTCAATTCATGATTCATGATTCATGATTCGATTCATGATTCATGATTAATGATTTGATTCATGATTCATGATTCATGATTCAATTCATGATTCATGATTCATGATTTATGATTCGATTCATGATTCATGATTTATGATTCAATTCATGATTCATGATTCATGATTAATGATTCAATTCATTATTCATGATTCTATTCTTGATTTATGATTCAATTCATGATTCATGATTTGATTCATGATTCATGATTCGATTCATGATTCATGATTCATGATTCAATTCATGATTCATGATTCATGATTTGATTCATGATTCTTGATTCATGATTCGATTCATGATTCATGATTCATGATTCAATTCATGATTCATGATTCATGATTCAATTCATGATTCATGATTCATGATTCATGATTCAAGATTCAATTCATGATTCATGATTCAATTCATGATTCATGATTCATGATTCAATTCATTATTCATGATTCATGATTCAATTCATGATTCATGATTTATGATTCAATTCATGATTCATGATTCATGATTCATGATTCAATTCATTATTCATGATTCTATTCTTGATTTATGATTCAATTCATGATTCATGATTTGATTCATGATTCATGATTCGATTCATGATTCATGATTCATGATTCAATTCATGATTCATGATTCATGATTTGATTCATGATTCTTGATTCATGATTTGATTCATGATTCATGATTTAATTCATGATTCATGATTCATGATTCAATTCATGATTCATGATTCAATTCATGATTCATGATTCATGATTCAATTCATTATTCATGATTCTATTCATGATTTATGATTCAATTTATGATTCAATTTATGATTCATGATTCGATTCATGATTCATGATTCAATTCATGATTCATGATTCATGATTCAATTCACGATTCATGAATTAAGATTCATGATTCAAGATTCAATTCATGATTCATGATTCATGATTCATGATTCATGATTAATGACTCAATTCATGATTCATGATTCATGATTCAATTCATGTTTCATGATTCGATTCATGATTCATGATTCATGATTCAATTCATGATTCATGATTCATGATTCAATTCATGATTCATGATTCAATTCATGATTCATGATTCAAGATTCATGATTCAATTCATGATGCATAATTCATGATTCATGATTCAATTCATCATTCATGATTCATGATTCATGATTCATGATTCGATTCATGATTCATGATTTATGATTCAATTCATGATTCATGATTCATGATTCATGATTCATGATTCAATTCATGATTCATAATTCATGATTCATGATTCAATTCATGATTCATAATTCATGATTCATGATTCATGATTTGATTCATGATTCAGGATTCAATTCATGATTCATGATTCATGATTCGATTCATGATTCATGATTCATGATTAATGATTCATGATTCGATTCATGATTCATGATTCATGATTTAATTCATGATTCATGATTCATGATTCGATTCATGATTCATGATTCATGATTAATGATTTGATTCATGATTCATGATTCAATTCATGATTCATGATTCATGATTCGATTCATGATTCATGATTAATGATTTGATTCATGATTCATGATTCATGATTCAATTCATGATTCATGATTCATGATTTATGATTCGATTCATGATTCATGATTTATGATTCAATTCATGATTCATGATTCATGATTAATGATTCAATTCATTATTCATGATTCTATTCTTGATTTATGATTCAATTGATGATTCATGATTTGATTCATGATTCATGATTCGATTCATGATTCATGATTCATGATTCAATTCATGATTCATGATTCATGATTCATGATTTGATTCATGATTCTTGATTCATGATTCGATTCATGATTCATGATTCATGATTCAATTCATGATTCATGATTCATGATTCAATTCATGATTCATGATTCATGATTCATGATTCAAGATTCAATTCATGATTCATGATTCAATTCATGATTCATGATTCATGATTCAATTCATTATTCATGATTCATGATTCAATTCATGATTCATGATTCGATTCATGATTCATGATTCATGATTCAATTCATGATTCATGATTTATGATTCAATTCATGATTCATGATTCATGATTCAATTCATGATTCATAATTCATGATTCATGATTCGATTCATGATTCATGAGTCATGATTTAATTCATGATTCATGATTCATGATTCGATTCATGATTCATGATTCATGATTAATGATTTGATTCATGATTCATGATTCAATTCATGATTCATGATTCATGATTCGATTCATGATTCATGATTAATGATTTGATTCATGATTCATGATTCATGATTCAATTCATGATTCATGATTCATGATTTATGATTCGATTCATGATTCATGATTTATGATTCAATTCATGATTCATGATTCATGATTAATGATTCAATTCATTATTCATGATTCTATTCTTGATTTATGATTCAATTCATGATTCATGATTTGATTCATGATTCATGATTCGATTCATGATTCATGATTCATGATTCAATTCATGATTCATGATTCATGATTCATGATTTGATTCATGATTCTTGATTCATGATTCGATTCATGATTCATGATTCATGATTCAATTCATGATTCATGATTTGATTCATGATTCATGATTCAATTCATGATTCATGATTCATGATTCATGATTCATGATTTATGATTCGATTCATGATTCATGATTCAATTAATGATTCATGATTCATGATTCAATTCATGATTCATGATTCATGATTCAATTCATTATTCATGATTCATGATTCAATTCATGATTCATGATTCGATTCATGATTCATGATTCATGATTCAATTCATGATTCATGATTTATGATTCAATTCATGATTCATGATTCATGATTCAATTCATGATTCATAATTCATGATTCATGATTCATGATTTGATTCATGATTCATGATTCAATTCATGATTCATGATTCATGATTCATGATTTATGATTCGATTCATGATTCATGATTCAATTAATGATTCATGATTCATGATTCAATTCATGATTCATGATTCATGATTTAATTCATGATTAATGATTCATGATTCATGATTCATGATTAATGATTCATGATTCGATTCATGATTCATGATTCATGATTCAATTAATGATTCATGATTCATAATTCGAATCCTGATTCAATTCATGATTCATGATTTGATTTATGATTCATGATTCATGATTCAATTCATGATTCATGATTCATGATTCGATTCATGATTCATGATTCATGATTTGATTTATGATTCATGATTCATGATTCAATTCATGATTCATGATTCAATTCATGATTCTTGATTCATGATTCATGATTCAATTAATGATTCATGATTCATAATTCGAATCCTGATTCAATTCATGATTCATGATTTGATTTATGATTCATGATTCATGATTCAATTCATGATTCATGATTCATGATTCGATTCATGATTCATGATTCAATTCATGATTCATGATTCATGATTAATGATTTGATTCATGATTCTTGATTCAATTCATGATTCTTGATTCATGATTCATGATTCATGATTTGATTCATGATTCAGGATTCAATTCATGATTCATGATTCATGATTCGATTCATGATTCATGATTCATGATTAATGATTCATGATTCGATTCATGATTCATGATTCATGATTTAATTCATGATTCATGATTCATGATTCGATTCATGATTCATGATTCATGATTAATGATTTGATTCATGATTCATGATTCAATTCATGATTCATGATTCATGATTCGATTCATGATTCATGATTAATGATTTGATTCATGATTCATGATTCATGATTCAATTCATGATTCATGATTCATGATTTATGATTCGATTCATGATTCATGATTTATGATTCAATTCATGATTCATGATTCATGATTAATGATTCAATTCATTATTCATGATTCTATTCTTGATTTATGATTCAATTCATGATTCATGATTTGATTCATGATTCATGATTCGATTCATGATTCATGATTCATGATTCAATTCATGATTCATGATTCATGATTCATGATTTGATTCATGATTCTTGATTCATGATTCGATTCATGATTCATGATTCAATTCATGATTCATGATTCATGATTCAATTCATGATTCATGATTCATGATTCATGATTCAAGATTCAATTCATGATTCATGATTCAATTCATGATTCATGATTCATGATTCAATTCATTATTCATGATTCATGATTCAATTCATGATTCATGATTCGATTCATGATTCATGATTCATGATTCAATTCATGATTCATGATTTATGATTCAATTCATGATTCATGATTCATGATTCAATTCATGATTCATAATTCATGATTCATGATTCGATTCATGATTCATGATTCATGATTTAATTCATGATTCATGATTCATGATTCGATTCATGATTCATGATTCATGATTAATGATTTGATTCATGATTCATGATTCAATTCATGATTCATGATTCATGATTCGATTCATGATTCATGATTAATGATTTGATTCATGATTCATGATTCATGATTCAATTCATGATTCATGATTCATGATTTATGATTCGATTCATGATTCATGATTTATGATTCAATTCATGATTCATGATTCATGATTAATGATTCAATTCATTATTCATGATTCTATTCTTGATTTATGATTCAATTCATGATTCATGATTTGATTCATGATTCATGATTCGATTCATGATTCATGATTCATGATTCAATTCATGATTCATGATTCATGATTCATGATTTGATTCATGATTCTTGATTCATGATTCGATTCATGATTCATGATTCATGATTCAATTCATGATTCATGATTCATGATTCAATTCATGATTCATGATTCATGATTCATGATTCAAGATTCAATTCATGATTCATGATTCAATTCATGATTCATGATTCATGATTCAATTCATTATTCATGATTCATGATTCAATTCATGATTCATGATTCGATTCATGATTCATGATTCATGATTCAATTCATGATTCATGATTTATGATTCAATTCATGATTCATGATTCATGATTCAATTCATGATTCATAATTCATGATTCATGATTCATGATTTGATTCATGATTCATGATTCAATTCATGATTCATGATTTGATTCATGATTCATGATTCAATTCATGATTCATGATTCATGATTCATGATTCATGATTTATGATTCGATTCATGATTCATGATTCAATTAATGATTCATGATTCATGATTCAATTCATGATTCATGATTCATGATTTAATTCATGATTAATGATTCATGATTCATGATTCATGATTAATGATTCATGATTCGATTCATGATTCATGATTCATGATTCATGATTCAATTAATGATTCATGATTCATAATTCGAATCCTGATTCAATTCATGATTCATGATTTGATTTATGATTCATGATTCATGATTCAATTCATGATTCATGATTCATGATTCGATTTATGATTCATGATTCATGATTCAATTCATGATTCATGATTCATGATTCGATTCATGATTCATGATTCAATTCATGATTCATGATTCATGATTAATGATTTGATTCATGATTCATGATTCAATTCATGATTCATGATTCATGATTCAATTAATGATTCATGATTCATGATTCATGATTCAATTCATGATTCATGATTCATGATTCGATTCATGATTCATGATTCAATTCATGATTCATGATTCATGATTAATGATTTGATTCATGATTCATGATTCAATTCATGATTCTTGATTCATGATTCATGATTCAATTCATGATTCATGATTCATGATTAATGATTTGATTCATGATTCATGATTCAATTCATGATTCATGATTCATGATTCATGATTCATGATTTATGATTCAATACATAATTCATGATTCATGATTCGATTCATGATTCATGACTCAAATCATGATTCATGATTCATGATTCATGATTCATGATTAATGAATTGATTCATGATTTATGATTCAATTCATGATTCATGATTCATGATTCATGATTCAATTCATGATTCATGATTCATGATTCATGATTCAATTCATGATTCATGATTCAATGTATGATTCATGATTCATGATTCAATTCATGATTCATGATTCTATTCATGATTTATGATTCAATACATGATTCAATTCATGATTCATGATTCGATTCATGATTCATGATTCAATTCATTAATTCATGATTCATGATTCAATTCATGATTCATGATTCATGATTCATGATTCAAGATTCAATTCATGATTCATGATTCAATTCATGATTCATGATTCATGATTCATGATTCATGATTAATGACTCAATTCATGATTCATGATTCATGATTCAATTCATGTTTCATGATTCAATTCATGATTCATGATTCATGATTCAATTCATGATTTATGATTAATGATTCAATTCATGATTCATGATTCATGATTCAATTCATGATTCATGATTCGATTCATGATTCATGATTCATGATTCAATTCATGATTCATGATTTATGATTCAATTCATGATTCATGATTCATGATTCATGATTCATGATTAATGACTCAATTCATGATTCATGATTCAATTCATGTTTCATGATTCAATTCATGATTCATGATTCATGATTCAATTCATGATTTATGATTAATGATTCAATTCATGATTCATGATTCATGATTCAATTCATGATTCATGATTCGATTCATGATTCATGATTCATGATTCAATTCATGATTCATGATTTATGATTCAATTCATGATTCATGATTCATGATTCATGATTCATGATTCAATTCATGATTCATAATTCATGATTCATGATTCATGATTTATTTCATGATTAATGATTCATGATTCATGATTCATGATTCATGATTCGATTCATGATTCATGATTACTGATTTATGATTCGATTCATGATTCATGATTCATGATTTAATTTATGATTCATGATTCAATTCATGATTCATGATTCATGATTCAATTCATGATTCATGATTCATGATTCATGATTCAATTCATGATTCATCATTCATGAATCATGATTTATGATTCGATTCATGATTCATGATTTATGATTCAATTCATGATTCATGATTCATGATTCATTATTCAATTCATGATTCATGATTCAATTCATGATTCATGATTCAAGATTCATGATTCATGATTCAATTCATGATTCATGATTCGATTTATGATTCATGATTCATAATTAAATTCATGATTCATGATTCATGATTCAATTCATGATTCATGAATCATGATTCAATTCATGATGCATAATTCATGATTCATGATTCAATTCATGATTCATGATTCATGATTCATAATTTATGATTCAATTCATGATTCATGATTCATGATTCATGATTCAATTCATGATTCATAATTCATGATTCATGATTCAATTCATTATTCATGATTCATGATTCATGATTTGATTCATGATTCATGATTCAATTCATGATTCATGATTCATGATTCATGATTTGATTCATGATTCTTGATTCATGATTCGATTCATGATTCATGATTAATGATTCAATTCATGATTCATGATTCAATTCATGATTCATGAATTATGATTCATGATTCAAGATTCAATTCATGATTCATGATTCAATTCATGATTCATGATTAATGATTCAATTCATGATTCATGATTCAATTCATGATTCATGATTCGATTCATGATTCATGATTCAATTCATGATTCATGATTTATTATTCAATTCATTATTCATGATTCATGATTCAATTCATGATTCATAATTCATTAATCATGATTCATGATTTGATTCCTGATTCATGATTCAATTCATGATTCATGATTCATGATTCATGATTTATGATTCGATTCATAATTCATGATTCAATTAATGATTCATGATTCATGATTCAATTCATGATTCATGATTCATGATTTAATTCATGATTAATGATTCATGATTCATGATTCATGATTAATGATTCATGATTCGATTCATGATTCATGATTCATGATTTAATTCATGATTTATGATTCATGATTCAATTCATGATTCATGATTCATGATTCATGATTCATGATTCAATTAATGATTCATGATTCATGATTCGAATCCTGATTCAATTCATGATTCATGATTCGATTTATGATTCATGATTCAATTCATGATTCATGATTCCTGATTCAATTCATGATTCATGATTCAATTCATGATTCATGATTCATGATTCAATTCATGATTCATGATTCATGATTCATGATTTGATTCGTGATTCATGATTCAATTCATGATTCATGATTCATGATTCAATTCATGATTCATGATTCATGATTCATAAATCATGATTTATGATTCAATTCATAATTCATGATTAATGAATCGATTCATGATTCATTATTCATGACTCAAATCATGATTCATGATTCATGATTCATGATTCGATTCATGATTCATGATTTATGATTCAATTCATGATTCATGATTCATGATTCATGATTCAATTCATGATTCATGATTCATGATTCATGATTCAATGTATGATTCATGATTCAATGTATGATTCATGATTCATGATTCAATTCATGATTCATGATTCAATTCATGATTCATGATTCATGATTCAATTCATTATTCATGATTCTATTCATGATTTATGATTCAATTTATGATTCAATTCATGATTCTTGATTCGATTCATGATTCATGATTCAATTCATGATTCA
This sequence comes from Mixophyes fleayi, assembly GCF_038048845.1. Taxonomy (NCBI): domain Eukaryota; kingdom Metazoa; phylum Chordata; class Amphibia; order Anura; family Limnodynastidae; genus Mixophyes; species Mixophyes fleayi. The sequence goes on from NW_027448390.1 coordinate 41,145, forward strand.
TGATTCGAATCCTGATTCAATTCATGATTCATGATTTGATTTATGATTCATGATTCATGATTCAATTCATGATTCATGATTCATGATTCGATTCATGATTCATGATTCAATTCATGATTCATGATTCATGATTAATGATTTGATTCATGATTCAATTCATGATTCTTGATTCATGATTCATGATTCAATTCATGATTCATGATTCATGATTAATGATTTGATTCATGATTCATGATTCAATTCATGATTCATGATTCATGATTTATGATTCAATTCATAATTCATGATTCATGATTCGATTCATGATTCATGACTCAAATCATGATTCATGATTCATGATTCATGATTCATGATTAATGATTTGATTCATGATTTATGATTCAATTCATGATTCATGATTCATGATTCATGATTCAATTCATGATTCATGATTCATGATTCATGATTCAATGTATGATTCATGATTCATGATTCAATTCATGATTCATGATTCTATTCATGATTTATGATTCAATACATGATTCAATTCATGATTCATGATTCGATTCATGATTCATGATTCAATTCATTAATTCATGATTCATGATTCAATTCATGATTCATGATTCATGATTCAATTCATTTTTCATGATTCATGATTCAGGATTCATGATTCATGATTCAATTCATGTTTCATGATTCAATTCATGATTCATGATTCATGATTCAATTCATGAATTATGATTAATGATTCAATTCATGATTCATGATTCATGATTCAATTCATGATTCATGATTCGATTCATGATTCATGATTCATGATTCAATTCATGATTCATGATTTATGATTCAATTCATGATTCATGATTCATGATTCATGATTCATGATTCAATTCATGATTCATAATTCATGATTCATGATTCATGATTTATTTCATGATTAATGATTCATGATTCATGATTCATGATTCATGATTCGATTCATGATTCATGATTACTGATTCATGATTCGATTCATGATTCATGATTCATGATTTAATTTATGATTCACGATTCAATTCATGATTCATGATTCATGATTCAATTCATGATTCATGATTCATGATTCATGATTCAATTCATGATTCATCATTCATGAATCATGATTTATGATTCGATTCATGATTCATGATTTATGATTCAATTCATGATTCATGATTCATGATTCATGATTCAATTCATGATTCATGATACAATTCATGAATCATGATTCAAGATTCATGATTCATGATTTAATTCATGATTCATGATTCGATTTATGATTCATGATTCATAATTAAATTCATGATTCATGATTCATGATTCAATTCATGATTCATGAATCATGATTCAATTCATGATGCATAATTCATGATTCAATTCATGATTCATGATTCATGATTCATAATTTATGATTCAATTCATGATTCATGATTCATGATTCATGATTCAATTCATGATTCATAATTCATGATTCATGATTCAATTCATGATTCATAATTCATGATTCATGATTCATGATTCATGATTTGATTCATGATTCATGATTCAATTCATGATTCATGATTCATGATTCATGATTTGATTCATGATTCTTGATTCATGATTCGATTCATGATTCATGATTAATGATTCAATTCATGATTCATGATTCAATTCATGATTCATGAATTATGATTCATGATTCAAGATTCAATTCATGAATCATGATTCAATTCATGATTCATGATTAATGATTCAATTCATGATTCATGATTCATGATTCAATTCATGATTCATGATTCGATTCATGATTCATGATTCAATTCATGATTCATGATTTATTATTCAATTCATGATTCATGATTCATGATTCAATTCATGATTCATAATTCATTAATCATGATTCATGATTTGATTCATGATTCATGATTCAATTCATGATTCATGATTCATGATTCATGATTTATGATTCGATTCATAATTCATGATTCAATTAATGATTCATGATTCATGATTCAATTCATGATTCATGATTCATGATTTAATTCATGATTAATGATTCATGATTCATGATTCATGATTCATGATTAATAATTCATGATTCATGATTCATGATTAATGATTCATGATTCGATTCATGATTCATGATTCATAATTTAATTCATGATTTATGATTCATGATTCAATTCATGATTCATGATTCATAATTCATGATTCATGATTCAATTAATGATTCATGATTCATGATTCGAATCCTGATTCAATTCATGATTCATGATTCGATTTATGATTCATGATTCATGATTCAATTCATGATTCATGATTCATTATTCATGATTCATGATTCGATTCATGATTCATGATTCATGATTAATGATTCATGATTCGATTCATGATTTAATTCATGATTCATGATTCATGATTCAATTCATGATTCATGATTCCTGATTCAATTCATGATTCATGATTCATGATTCAATTCATGATTCATGATTCAATTCATGATTCATGATTCATGATTCATGATTTGATTCGTGATTCATGATTCAATTCATGATTCATGATTCATGATTCAATTCATGATTCATGATTCATGATTCATAAATCATGATTTATGATTCAATTCATAATTCATGATTAATGAATCGATTCATGATTCATTATTCATGACTCAAATCATGATTCATGATTCATGATTCGATTCATGATTCATGATTTATGATTCAATTCATGATTCATGATTCAATTCATGATTCATGATTCATGATTCATGATTCAATGTATGATTCATGATTCAATGTATGATTCATGATTCATGATTCAATTCATGATTCATGATTCAATTCATGATTCATGATTCATGATTCAATTCATTATTCATGATTCTATTCATGATTTATGATTCAATTTATGATTCAATTCATGATTCATGATTCGATTCATGATTCATGATTCAATTCATGATTCATGATTCGAATCCTGATTCAATTCATGATTCATGATTTGATTTATGATTCATGATTCATGAATCAATTCATGATTCATGATTCATGATTCGATTCATGATTCATGATTCAATTCATGATTCATGATTCATGATTAATGATTTGATTCATGATTCATGATTCAATTCATGATTCTTGATTCATGATTCATGATTCATGATTAATGATTTGATTCATGATTCATGATTCAATTCATGATTCATGATTCATGATTCATGATTCATGATTTATGATTCAATTCATAATTCATGATTCATGATTAATGATTTGATTCATGATTTATGATTCAATTCATGATTCATGATTCATGATTCATGATTCAATTCATGATTCATGATTCATGATTCATGATTCAATTCATGATTCATGATTCAATGTATGATTCATGATTCATGATTCAATTCATGATTCATGATTCTATTCATGATTTATGATTCAATACATGATTCAATTCATGATTCGATTCATGATTCATGATTCAATTCATTAATTCATGATTCATGATTCAATTCATGATTCATGATTCAAGATTCAATTCATGATTCATGATTCAATTCATGATTCATGATTCATGATTAATGACTCAATTCATGATTCATGATTCATGATTCAATTCATGTTTCATGATTCAATTCATGATTCATGATTCATGATTCAATTCATGATTTATGATTAATGATTCAATTCATGATTCATGATTCATGATTCAATTCATGATTCATGATTCGATTCATGATTCATGATTCAATTCATGATTCATGATTTATGATTCAATTCATGATTCATGATTCATGATTCATGATTCATGATTCATGATTCAATTCATGATTCATAATTCATGATTCATGATTCATAATTTATTTCATGATTAATGATTCATGATTCATGATTCATGATTCATGATTCGATTCATGATTCATGATTACTGATTCATGATTCGATTCATGATTCATGATTCATGATTTAATTTATGATTCATGATTCAATTCATGATTCATGATTCATGATTCAATTCATGATTCATGATTCATGATTCATGATTCAATTCATGATTCATCATTCATGAATCATGATTTATGATTCGATTCATGATTCATGATTTATGATTCAATTCATGATTCATGATTCATGATTCATGATTCAATTCATGATTCATGATTCAATTCATGATTCATGATTCAAGATTCAT
>NW_027448391.1:0-45026 GCF_038048845.1 Mixophyes fleayi
TGATTCATGATTCAATTCATGACTCATGATTCATGATTTAATTCATGATTCATGATTCAATTCATGATTTATGCTTTGATTCAAGATTCATGATTCATGATTTATGATTTGATTCAAAATTCATGATTCATGAATCATGATTCGATTCATGATTCATGATTCATGAATCATGATTCGATTCATGATTCATGATTTATGAATAATGATTCGTTTCATGATTCTTGATTCATGAATCATGATTTATGATTTATGAATCATGATTCATGATTCATGATTCGATTCATGATTAATGAATCATGATTCGATCATGATTCATAATTCATGATTTATGATTTGATTCATGATTCATGATTCATGATTCAATTCATGATTCATTTAATGATTTATGATTTATGATTTAATTCATGAATTATGATTCAATTCATGATTCATGAATCATGATTCAATTCATGATTCATGAATCATGATTTAATTCATGATTAATGATTAATTTAATGATTCATGATTCAATTCATGATTCATGATTCAATTCATGATTCAATTCATGATTCATGATTCAATTCATGATTCATGATTCACTTCATGATTCAATTCATGATTCATGATTCAATTCATGATTCATGATTCATTTCATGATTAATGATTCATGATTCAATTCATTATTTATGATTCAATATTTGATTCAATTCATGATTCATGATTGAAATCATGATTCATGATTCATGATTTAATTCATGATTCATGATTCATCATTCATGATTCATGATTCAATTTATGATTCATGATTCAATTCATGATTCATGATCATGATTCAATTCATGATTCATGATTCATGATTCAATTCATGATTCAATTCATGATTAATGATTCATGATTCATTTCATGATTCATGATTCAATTCATGATTCATGATTCAATTCATGATTCATGATTCATGATTCAATTCATGATTCAATTCATGATTCATGATTTATGAATCAATTAATCAAGATTTGATTCATGATTCCTTAATCATGATTCATGATTCAATTCATGATTCATGATTCAATTCATGATTCAATTCATGATTCATGATTTAATTCATGATTCATGATTCAATTCAAGATTCATGATTCAATTCATGTTTCATGATTCAATTCATGATTCAAATCATGATTCATGATTCAATTCATAATTCATGATTCAATTCATGATTCATGATTCAAATCATAATTCATGATTCATTATTCAATTCATGATTCATGATTCATGATTCAATTCATGATTCATGATTCATTATTCGATTCATGATTCACGATTCATGATTTTATTCATGATTGCTGATTCATGATTCATTTCATGTTTCATGATTCAATTCATGATTCAATTCATAATTCATGATTCAATTCATTATTCATGATTCATGATTCAATTCATGATTCATGATTCATGATTCAATTCATAATTCATGATTCAATTCATGATTCATGATTCAATTCATGATTCATGATTCAATTCATGATTCATGATTCACTTCATGATTCAATTCATGATTCATGATTCAATTCATGATTCATGATGCATGATTCAATTTATGATTCAATATATGATTCAAATTCATGATTCATGATTCAAATCATGATTCATGATTCAAATCATGATTCAATTCATGATTCATGATTCAATTCAAGATTCATGATTCAATTCATGAATCATGATTCAATTCATGATTGAATTTATGAATCATGATTGAATTCATGATTCAATTCATGAATCATGATTGAATTCATGATTCATGATTCAATTCATGATTCAATTCATGATTCAATTCATGATTTATGATTCAATTCATGATTAATGATTCATGATTCAATTCATTATTCATGATTCAATATTTGATTCAATTCATGATTCATGATTGAAATCATGATTCATGATTCATGATTCAATTCATGATTCATGATTCATCATTCATGATTCATGATTCATGATTCAATTTTATGATTCATGATTCAATTCATGATTTATGAGTCATGATTCAATTTCATGATTCATGATTCATGATTCAATTCATGATTCAATTCATAATTAATGATTCATGATTCATTTCATGATTCATGATTCATGATTCAATTCATGATTCATGATTCAATTCTTGATTCAGGATTTATTATTCGATTCATGATTCATGATTCAATTCATGATTCCTGATTCATGATTCATGATTCATGATTCAATTCATGAGTCATGATTCAATTCATGATTCAATTCATTATTCATGATTCAAATCATGATTCATGATTCATGATTCAATTCATGATTCATGATTCAATTCATGATTCATGATGCATGATTCAATTTATGATTCAATATATGATTCAATTCATGATTCATGATTCAAATCATGATTCATGATTCAATTCATGATTCAATTCATGATTCATGATTCAATTCAAGATTCATGATTCAATTCATGAATCATGATTCAATTCATGATTCAATTCATGAATCATGATTGTATTCATGATTCATGATTCAATTCATGATTCAATTCATGATTCAATTCATGATTTATGATTCAATTCATGATTAATGATTCATGATTCAATTCATTATTCATGATTCAATATTTGATTCAATTCATGATTCATGAGTGAAATAATGATTCATGATTCATGATTCAATTCATGATTCATGATTCATCATTCATGATTCATGATTCAATTTATGATTCATGATTCAATTCATGATTCATGATTCATGATTCAATTCATGATTCATTATTCATGAATCAATGAATCAAGATTTGATTCATGATTAATTAATCATGATTCATTATTCAATTCATGATTCATGATTCAATTCATGATTCAATTCATGATTCATGATTCAATTCATGATTCAATTCATGATTCATGATTCAATTCAAGATTCATGATTCAATTCATGTTTCATGATTCAATTCATGATTCAATTCATTATTCATGATTCAAATCATGATTCATGATTCATGATTCAATTCATAATTCATGATTCAATTCATGATTCATGATTCATGATTCAAATCATAATTCATGATTCATTATTCAATTCATGATTCATGATTCATGATTCAATTCATGATTCATAATTTATGATTCAATTCATGATTTATGATTCGATTCATGATTCATGATTCATAAATCATGATTCGATTCTTGATTTTATGATTCATAAATCATGGTTTGATTTATGATTTATGATTCATGAATTATTATTCGATTCATGATTCATGAATCATGATTCGATTAATGATTCTTGGATCATGAATCATGATTCGATTCATGATTCATGATTCAATTCATGATTCATGATTCATGAATCAATGAATCAAGATTTGATTCATGATTCATGATTCATGATTCATTTCATGATTCATGATTCAATTCATGATTCATGATTCAATTCATGATTCATGATTCAATTCATGATTCAATTCATAATTCATGATTCAATTCATGATTCATGATTCAATTCATGATTCAATTCATGATTCATGATTCAATTCATGATTCAATTTATGATTCAATTCATGATTCATGATTCAATTCATGATTCATGATTCAATTCATGTTTCATGATTCAATTCATGATTCAATTCATGATTCTTGAATCAATTCATAATTCATAATTCAATTCATGATTCATGATTGAAATCGCAATCCATGATTCATTATTCAATTCATGATTCATGATTCATGATTCAATTCATGATTCATGATTCTTTATTCGATTCATGATTCACGATTCATGATTTTATTCATGATTGCTGATTCATGATTCATGAATTATGATTCATGATTCAATTCATAATTCATGATTCAATTCATTATTCATGATTCATGATTCAATTCATAATTCATGATTCAATTCATGATTCAATTCATGATACATGATTCAATTCATGATTTATGATTCAATATATGATTCAATTCATGATTCAAATCATAATTCATGATTCATGATTCAATTCATGATTCATGATTCATGAATCAATTCATGATTCACTTCATGATTCATGATTCAATTCATGATTCATGATTCATGAATCAATTCATGATTCACTTCATGATTCACAATTCAATTCATAATTCAATTCATGATTCATGATTCGATTCATGATTTATGATTTATTTCCTGATTAATGATTCATTTCATGATTCGTGATTCATGATTCAATTCATGATTCAATTCATGAATCAAGATTCAATTCATTATTCATGATTCATGATTCAATTCATAATTCATGATTCAATTCATGATACATGATTCAATTCATGATTTATGATTCAATATATGATTCAATTCATGATTCATGATTCAAATCATAATTCATGATTCATGATTCACTTCATGATTCATGATTCATGATTCAATTCATGATTCACTTTATGATTCACGATTCAATTCATAATTCAATTCATGATTCATGATTCGATTCATAATTCATGAATCATTATTTAATTCCTGATTAATGATTCATTTCATGATTCATGATTCATGATTCAATTCATGATTCATGATTCAATTCATGATTCAATTCATGATTCATGATTCAATTCATGATTCATGATGCAATTCATGATTCATGATTCACTTCATGATTCATGATGCAATGCATGATTCATGATTCACTTCATGATTCAATATATGATGCAATTCATGATTCATGATTCAAATCATGATTCATGATTCAATTCATGATTCATGATTCAAATCATGATTCATGATTCAATTCATAATTCAATTGATGATTCATGATTCATTTCATGATTCATGATTCAATTCATGAATCATGATTCAATTCATGATTGAATCCATGAATCATAATTCAATTCATGATTCATGATTCAATTATGATTCAATTCATGATTCAATTCATTATTCATGATTCAATTCATGATTAATGATTCATGATTCAATTCATGATTCATGATTCAATATTTGATTCAATTCATGATTCATGATTCAAATCATGATTCATGATTCATGATTCATGATTCAATTTATGATTCATGATTCAATTCATGATTCATGATTCAATTCATGATTCGTGATTCATTATTCGATTCATGATTCACGATTCATGATTTTATTCATGATTGCTGATTCATGATTCATGATTCATGATTCAATTCATGATTCAATTCATAATTCATGATTCAATTCATTATTCATGATTCATGATTCAATTCATGATACATGATTCAATTCATGATTTATGATTCAATATATGATTCAATTCATGATTCATGATTCAAATCATAATTCATGATTCATGATTCAATTCATGATTCATGATTCATGATTCAATTCATGATTCATGATTCATGATTCACTTCATGATTCATGATTTAATTCATGATTCATTCAATGATTCATGATTTATGATTCAATTCATGATTTATGATTAGATTCATGATTCATGATTCATAAATCATGATTCGATTCATGATTTTATGATTCATAAATCATGGTTTGATTTATGATTTAAGATTCATGAATTATTATTCGATTCATGATTCATGAATCATGACTCGATTAATGATTCTTGGATCATAAATCATGATTCGATTCATGATTCATGATTCAATTCATGATTCATGATTCATGAATCAATGAATCAAGATTTGATTCATGATTCATGATTCATTTCATGATTCATGATTCATGATTCAATTCATGATTCATGATTCAATTCATGATTCAATTCATGATTCATGATTCAATTCATGATTCAATTCATGATTCAATTCATGATTCATGATTCAATTCATGATTCATGATTCAATTCATGTTTCATGATTCAATTCATGATTCAATTCATGATTCTTGAATCAATTCATAATTCATAATTCAATTCATGATTCTTGATTCAAATCGCAATTCATGATTCATTATTCAATTCAAGATTCATGATTCATGATTCAATTCATGATTCATGATTCTTTATTCGATTCATGATTCACGATTCATGATTTTATTCATAATTCATGATTCAATTCATTATTTATGATTCATGATTCAATTCATAATTCAAGATTCAATTCATGATTCAATTCATGATTTATGATTCAATATATGATTCAATTCATGATTCAAATCATAATTCATGATTCATGATTCAATTCATGATTCATGATTCATGAATCAATTCATGATTCACTTCATGATTCACAATTCAATTCATAATTCAATTCACGATTCATGATTTGATTCATGATTTATGATTTAATTCCTGATCAATGATTCATTTCATGATTCGTGATTCATGATTCAATTCATGATTCAATTCATGAATCAAGATTCAATTCATTATTCAAGATTCATTATTCAATTCATAATTCATGATTCAATTCATGATACATGATTCAATTCATGATACATGATTCAATATATGATTCAATTCATGATTCATGATTCAAATCATAATTCATGATTCATGATTCACTTCATGATTCATGATTCATGATTCAATTCATGATTCAATTCATAATTCATGATTCAATTCATTATTCATGATTCATGATTCAATTCATAATTCAAGATTCAATTCATGATTCAATTCATGATACATGATTCAATTCATGATTTATGATTCAATATATGATTCAATTCATGATTCAAATCATAATTCATGATTCATGATTCAATTCATGATTCATGATTCATGAATCAATTCATGATTCACTTCATGATTCACAATTCAATTCATAATTCAATTCATGATTCATGATTCGATTCATGATTTATGATTTAATTCCTGATTAATGATTCATTTCATGATTCGTGATTCATGATTCAATTCATGATTCAATTCATGAATCAAGATTCAATTCATTATTCATGATTCATGATTCAATTCATAATTCATGATTCAATTCATGATACATGATTCAATTCATGAATTATGATTCAATATATGATTCAATTCATGATTCATGATTCAAATCATAATTCATGATTCATGATTCACTTCATGATTCATGATTCATGATTTAATTCATGATTCACTTCATGATTCACGATTCAATTCATAATTCAATTCATGATTCATGATTCGATTCATGATTCATGAATCATGATTTAATTCCTGATTAATGATTCATTTCATGATTCATGATTCATGATTCAATTCATGATTCATGATTCAATTCATGATTCAATTCATGATTAATGACTCAATTCATGATTCATGATGCAATTCATGATTCATGATTCACTTCATGATTCATGATGCAATGCATGATTCATGATTCACTTCATGATTCAATTCATGATTCATGATTCATGATTCAATTCATGATTCAATTCATGATTAATGACTCAATTCATGATTCATGATGCAATTCATGATTCATGATTCACTTCATGATTCATGATGCAATGCATGATTCACGATTCAATTCATAATTCAATTCATGATTCATGATTCGATTCATGATTCATGAATCATGATTTAATTCCTGATTAATGATTCATTTCATGATTCATAATTCATGATTCAATTCATGATTCATGATTCAATTCATGATTCAATTCATGATTAATGACTCAATTCATGATTCATGATGCAATTCATGATTCATGATTCAAATCATGATTCATGATTCAATTCATGATTCATGATTCAATTCATCATTCAATTGATGATTCATGATTCATTTCATGATTCATGATTCAATTCATGAATCATGATTCAATTCATGATTGAATCCATGAATCATGATTCAATTCATGATTCATGATTCAATCATGATTCAATTCATGATTCAATTCATTATTCATGATAAAATTCATGATTAATGATTCATGATTCAATTCATGATTCATGATTCAATATTTGATTCAATTCATGATTCATGATTCAAATCATGATTAATGATTCATGATTCATGATTCAATTTATGATTCATGATTCATGATTCAATTCATTATTCAATTCATGATTCATGATTCATGATTCATTTCATGATTCATGATTCAATTCATGATTCATGATTCAATTCATGATTCAATTTATGATGAAATTCATGATTCATGATTTAATTCATGATTCATTATTCATGCATGATTCAATTCATGATACATGATTCAATTCATGCAAGATTCAATTCATGATACATGATTCAATTCATGACTTATGATTCAAGATTCATGATTTAATTCATGATTCATTATTCATGCATGAATCAATTCATGATACATGATTCAATTCATGCAAGATTCAATTCATGATACATGATTCAATTCATGACTTATGATTCAAGATTCATGATTTAATTCATGATTTCTGATTCATGATTCATAATTCATGATTCATGATTCAATTCATGATTCAATTCATAATTCATGATTCAATTCATTATTCATGATTCATGATTCAAATCATGATTCATAATTCATGATTCAATTCATAATTCATGGTTCAATTCATGATTCATGATTCATGATTCAATTCATGATTCATGATTCAATTCATGATTTATGATTCAATATATGATTCAATTCATGATTCATGATTCAAATCATAATTCATGATTCATGATTCAATTCATGATTCATGATTCATGATTCAATTCATGATTCATGATTCACTTCATGATTCATGATTTAATTCATGATTCATTTAATGATTCATGATTTATGATTCAATTCATGATTTATAATTTGATTCATGATTCATGATTCATAAATCTTGATTCGATTCATGATACATGATTCATAAATCATGATTTGATTCATGATTTTTTGATTCATAAATCATGGTTTGATTCATGATTCATGATTCATGTATCATGATTCAATTCATGATTCATGATTCATGATTTGATTCATGATTCATGATTTGTTTTATAATTCAATTCATGATTCAATTCATGAATCAAGATTTCATTCATGATTCATGATTCATTTCATGATTCATGATTCATGATTCATTTCATGATTCATGATTCATGATTCAATTCGTGATTCATGATTCAATTCATGATTCATGATTCAATTCATAATTCATGATTCAATTCATGATTCAATTCATGATTCAATTCATGATTCATGATTCAATTCATAATTCATGATTCAATTTATGATTTTATACGATTCAATATATGATTCAATTCATGATTCATGATTTAAATCATAATTCATGATTCATGATTCAATTCATGATTCATGATTCATGATTCAATTCATGATTCATGATTCATGATTCAATTCATGATTCATGATTCATTATTCGATTCATGATTCATGATTTTATTAATGATTCCTGATTCATGATTCATGATTCATGATTCATGATTCAATTCATGATTCATGATTCAATTCATGATTCAATTCATGATTCATGATTCAATTCATTATTCATTATTCATGATTCAATTCATGATTCATGATTCATGATTCAATTCATGATTTATGATTCAATATATGATTCAATTCATGATTCATGATTCAAATCATAATTCATGATTCAATTCATGATACATGATTCAATTCATGAATTATGATTCAATATATGATTCAATTCATGATTCATGATTCAAATCATAATTCATGATTCATGATTCACTTCATGATTCATGATTCATGATTCAATTCATGATTCAATTCATAATTCATGATTCAATTCATTATTCATGATTCATGATTCAATTCATAATTCAAGATTCAATTCATGATTCAATTCATGATACATGATTCAATTCATGATTTATGATTCAATATATGATTCAATTCATGATTCAAATCATAATTCATGATTCATGATTCAATTCATGATTCATGATTCATGAATCAATTCATGATTCACTTCATGATTCACAATTCAATTCATAATTCAATTCATGATTCATGATTTGATTCATGATTTATGATTTAATTCCTGATTAATGATTCATTTCATGATTCGTGATTCATGATTCAATTCATGATTCAATTCATGAATCAAGATTCAATTCATTATTCATGATTCATGATTCAATTCATAATTCATGATTCAATTCATGATACATGATTCAATTCATGAATTATGATTCAATATATGATTCAATTCATGATTCATGATTCAAATCATAATTCATGATTCATGATTCACTTCATGATTCATGATTCATGATTTAATTCATGATTCACTTCATGATTCACGATTCAATTCATAATTCAATTCATGATTCATGATTCGATTCATGATTCATGAATCATGATTTAATTCCTGATTAATGATTCATTTCATGATTCATGATTCATGATTCAATTCATGATTCATGATTCAATTCATGATTCAATTCATGATTAATGACTCAATTCATGATTCATGATGCAATTCATAAATCATGATTCACTTCATGATTCATGATGCAATGCATGATTCATGATTCACTTCATGATTCAATTCATGATTCATGATTCAATTCATGATTCATGATTCATGATTCAATTCATGATTCAATTCATGATTAATGACTCAATTCATGATTCATGATGCAATTCATGATTCATGATTCACTTCATGATTCATGATGCAATGCATGATTCACGATTCAATTCATAATTCAATTCATGATTCATGATTCGATTCATGATTCATGAATCATGATTTAATTCCTGATTAATGATTCATTTCATGATTCATGATTCATGATTCAATTCATGATTCATGATTCAATTCATGATTCAATTCATGATTAATGACTCAATTCATGATTCATGATGCAATTCATGATTCATGATTCAAATCATGATTCATGATTCAATTCATGATTCATGATTCAATTCATCATACAATTGATGATTCATGATTCATTTCATGAATCATGATTCAATTCATGATTGAATCCATGAATCATGATTCAATTCATGATTCATGATTCAATCATGATTCAATTCATGATTCAATTCATTATTCATGATAAAATTCATGATTAATGATTCATGATTCAATTCATGATTCATGATTCAATATTTGATTCAATTCATGATTCATGATTCAAATCATGATTCATGATTCATGATTCATGATTCAATTTATGATTCATGATTCATGATTCAATTCATTATTCAATTCATGATTCATGATTCATGATTCATTTCATGATTCATGATTCAATTCATGATTCATGATTCAATTCATGATTCAATTTATGATGAAATTCATGATTCATGATTTAATTCATGATTCATTATTCATGCATGATTCAATTCATGATACATGATTCAATTCATGCAAGATTCAATTCATGATACATGATTCAATTCATGACTTATGATTCAAGATTCATGATTTAATTCATGATTTCTGATTCATGATTCATAATTCATGATTCATGATTCAATTCATGATTCAATTCATAATTCATGATTCAATTCATTATTCATGATTCATGATTCAAATCATGATTCATAATTCATGATTCAATTCATAATTCATGGTTCAATTCATGATTCAATTCATGATTGAATTCATGAATCATGATTCAATTCATGATTCATGATTCAATTCATGATTCAATTCATGATTCAATTCATGATTTATGATTCAATTCATGATTAATGATTCATGATTCAATTCATTATTCATGATTCAATATTTGATTCAATTCATGATTCATGAGTGAAATAATGATTCATGATTCATGATTCAATTCATGATTCATGATTCATCATTCATGATTCATGATTCAATTTATGATTCATGATTCAATTCATGATTCATGATTCATGATTCAATTCATGATTCATTATTCATGAATCAATGAATCAAGATTTGATTCATGATTAATTAATCATGATTCATTATTCAATTCATGATTCATGATTCAATTCATGATTCAATTCATGATTCATGATTCAATTCATGATTCAATTCATGATTCATGATTCAATTCAAGATTCATGATTCAATTCATGTTTCATGATTCAATTCATGATTCAATTCATTATTCATGATTCAAATCATGATTCATGATTAAATTCATAATTCATGATTCAATTCATGATTCATGATTCATGATTCAAATCATAATTCATGATTCGTTATTCAATTCATGATTCATAATTCATGATTCAATTCATGATTCATGATTCATGATTCAAATCATAATTCATGATTCATTATTCAATTCATGATTCATGATTCATGATTCAATTCATGATTCATAATTTATGATTCAATTCATGATTTATGATTCGATTCATGATTCATGATTCATAAATCATGATTCGATTCTTGATTTTATGATTCATAAATCATGGTTTGATTTATGATTTATGATTCATGAATTATTATTCGATTCATGATTCATGAATCATGATTCGATTAATGATTCTTGGATCATGAATCATGATTCGATTCATGATTCATGATTCAATTCATGATTCATGATTCATGAATCAATGAATCAAGATTTGATTCATGATTCATGATTCATGATTCATTTCATGATTCATGATTCATGATTCAATTCATGATTCATGATTCAATTCATGATTCAATTCATGATTCATGATTCAATTCATGATTCAATTCATGATTCATGATTCAATTCATGATTCATGATTCAATTCATGATTCAATTCATGATTCATGATTCAATTCATGATTCAATTTATGATTCAATTCATGATTCATGATTCAATTCATGATTCATGATTCAATTCATGTTTCATGATTCAATTCATGATTCAATTCATGATTCTTGAATCAATTCATAATTCATAATTCAATTCATGATTCATGATTGAAATCGCAATTCATGATTCATTATTCAATTCATGATTCATGATTCATGATTCAATTCATGATTCATGATTCTTTATTCGATTCATGATTCACGATTCATGATTTTATTCATGATTGCTGATTCATGATTCATGAATTATGATCCATGATTCAATTCATGATTCAATTCATAATTCATGATTCAATTCATTATTCATGATTCATGATTCAATTCATAATTCATGATTCAATTCATGATTCAATTCATGATACATGATTCAATTCATGATTTATGATTCAATATATGATTCAATTCATGATTCAAATCATAATTCATGATTCATGATTCAATTCATGATTCATGATTCATGAATCAATTCATGATTCACTTCATGATTCATGATTCAATTCATGATTCATGATTCATGAATCAATTCATGATTCACTTCATGATTCACAATTAAATTCATAATTCAATTCATGATTCATGATTCGATTCATGATTTATGATTTATTTCCTGATTAATGATTCATTTCATGATTCGTGATTCATGATTCAATTCATGATTCAATTCATAAATCAAGATTCAATTCATTATTCATGATTCATGATTCAATTCATAATTCATGATTCAATTCATGATACATGATTCAATTCATGATTTATGATTCAATATATGATTCAATTCATGATTCATGATTCAAATCATAATTCATGATTCATGATTCATTTCATGATTCATGATTCATGATTCAATTCATGATTCACTTTATGATTCACGATTCAATTCATAATTCAATTCATGATTCATGATTCGATTCATGATTCATGAATCATGATTTAATTCCTGATTAATGATTCATTTCATGATTCATGATTCATGATTCAATTCATGATTCATGATTCAATTCATGATTCAATTCATGATTCATGATTCAATTCATGATTCCTAATGCAATTTATGATTCATGATTCACTTCATGATTCATGATGCAATGCATGATTCATGATTCACTTCATGATTCAATTCATGATTCATGATTCAATTCATGATTCATGATTCATGATTCAATTCATGATTCAATATATGATGCAATTCATGATTCATGATTCAAATCATGATTCATGATTCAATTCATGATTCATGATTCAAATCATGATTCATGATTCAATTCATAATTCAATTGATGATTCATGATTCATTTCATGATTCATGATTCAATTCATGAATCATGATTCAATTCATGATTGAATCCATGAATCATAATTCAATTCATGATTCATGATTCAATATTTGATTCAATTCATGATTCATGATTCAAATCATGATTCATGATTCATGATTCATGATTCAATTTATGATTCATGATTCAATTCATGATTCATGATTCAATTCATGATTCGTGATTCATTATTCGATTCATGATTCACGATTCATGATTTTATTCATGATTGCTGATTCATGATTCATGATTCATGATTCAATTCATGATTCAATTCATAATTCATGATTCAATTCATTATTCATGATTCATGATTCAATTCATGATACATGATTCAATTCATGATTTATGATTCAATATATGATTCAATTCATGATTCATGATTCAAATCATAATTCATGATTCATGATTCAATTCATGATTCATGATTCATGATTCAATTCATGATTCATGATTCATGATTCACTTCATGATTCATGATTTAATTCATGATTCATTCAATGATTCATGATTTATGATTCAATTCATGATTTATGATTAGATTCATGATTCATGATTCATAAATCATGATTCGATTCAGGATACATGATTCATGAATCATGATTCGATTCATGATTTTATGATTCATAAATCATGGTTTGATTTATGATTTAAGATTCATGAATTATTATTCGATTCATGATTCATGAATCATGACTCGATTAATGATTCTTGGATCATAAATCATGATTCGATTCATGATTCATGATTCAATTCATGATTCATGATTCATGAATCAATGAATCAAGATTTGATTCATGATTCATGATTCATTTCATGATTCATGATTCATGATTCAATTCATGATTCATGATTCAATTCATGATTCAATTCATGATTCATGATTCAATTCATGATTCAATTCATGATTCAATTCATGATTCATGATTCAATTCATGATTCATGATTCAATTCATGTTTCATGATTCAATTCATGATTCAATTCATGATTCTTGAATCAATTCATAATTCATAATTCAATTCATGATTCTTGATTCAAATCGCAATTCATGATTCATTATTCAATTCAAGATTCATGATTCATGATTCAATTCATGATTCATGATTCTTTATTCGATTCATGATTCACGATTCATGATTTTATTCATAATTCATGATTCAATTCATTATTCATGATTCATGATTCAATTCATAATTCAAGATTCAATTCATGATTCAATTCATGATACATGACTCAATTCATGATTTATGATTCAATATATGATTCAATTCATGATTCAAATCATAATTCATGATTCATGATTCAATTCATGATTCATGATTCATGAATCAATTCATGATTCACTTCATGATTCACAATTCAATTCATAATTCAATTCATGATTCATGATTTGATTCATGATTTATGATTTAATTCCTGATTAATGATTCATTTCATGATTCGTGATTCATGATTCAATTCATGATTCAATTCATGAATCAAGATTCAATTCATTATTCATGATTCATGATTCAATTCATAATTCATGATTCAATTCATGATACATGATTCAATTCATGAATTATGATTCAATATATGATTCAATTCATGATTCATGATTCAAATCATAATTCATGATTCATGATTCACTTCATGATTCATGATTCATGATTTAATTCATGATTCACTTCATGATTCACGATTCAATTCATAATTCAATTCATGATTCATGATTCGATTCATGATTCATGAATCATGATTTAATTCCTGATTAATGATTCATTTCATGATTCATGATTCATGATTCAATTCATGATTCATGATTCAATTCATGATTCAATTCATGATTAATGACTCAATTCATGATTCATGATGCAATTCATGATTCATGATTCACTTCATGATTCATGATGCAATGCATGATTCATGATTCACTTCATGATTCAATTCATGATTCATGATTCATGATTCAATTCATGATTCAATTCATGATTAATGACTCAATTCATGATTCATGATGCAATTCATGATTCATGATTCACTTCATGATTCATGATGCAATGCATGATTCACGATTCAATTCATAATTCAATTCATGATTCATGATTCGATTCATGATTCATGAATCATGATTTAATTCCTGATTAATGATTCATTTCATGATTCATGATTCATGATTCAATTCATGATTCATGATTCAATTCATGATTCAATTCATGATTAATGACTCAATTCATGATTCATGATGCAATTCATGATTCATGATTCAAATCATGATTCATGATTCAATTCATGATTCATGATTCAATTCATCATTCAATTGATGATTCATGATTCATTTCATGATTCATGATTCAATTCATGAATCATGATTCAATTCATGATTGAATCCATGAATCATGATTCAATTCATGATTCATGATTCAATCATGATTCAATTCATGATTCAATTCATTATTCATGATAAAATTCATGATTAATGATTCATGATTCAATTCATGATTCATGATTCAATATTTGATTCAATTCATGATTCATGATTCAATTCATGAATAATGATTCATGATTCATGATTCAATTTATGATTCATGATTCATGATTCAATTCATTATTCAATTCATGATTCATGATTCATGATTCATTTCATGATTCATGATTCAATTCATGATTCATGATTCAATTCATGATTCAATTTATGATGAAATTCATGATTCATGATTTAATTCATGATTCATTATTCCTGCATGATTCAATTCATGATACATGATTCAATTCATGCAAGATTCAATTCATGATACATGATTCAATTCATGACTTATGATTCAAGATTCATGATTTAATTCATGATTCATTATTCATGCATGAATCAATTCATGATACATGATTCAATTCATGCAAGATTCAATTCATGATACATGATTCAATTCATGACTTATGATTCAAGATTCATGATTTAATTCATGATTTCTGATTCATGATTCATAATTCATGATTCATGATTCAATTCATGATTCAATTCATAATTCATGATTCAATTCATTATTCATGATTCATGATTCAATTCATAATTCATGATTCAATTCATGATTCAATTCATGATACATGATTCAATTCATGATTTATGATTCAATATATGATTCAATTCATGATTCAAATCATAATTCATGATTCATGATTCAATTCATGATTCATGATTCATGAATCAATTCATGATTCACTTCATGATTCATGATTCAATTCATGATTCATGATTCATGAATCAATTCATGATTCACTTCATGATTCACAATTAAATTCATAATTCAATTCATGATTCATGATTCGATTCATGATTTATGATTTATTTCCTGATTAATGATTCATTTCATGATTCGTGATTCATGATTCAATTCATGATTCAATTCATGAATCAAGATTCAATTCATTATTCATGATTCATGATTCAATTCATAATTCATGATTCAATTCATGATACATGATTCAATTCATGATTTATGATTCAATATATGATTCAATTCATGATTCATGATTCAAATCATAATTCATGATTCATGATTCACTTCATGATTCATGATTCATGATTCAATTCATGATTCACTTTATGATTCACGATTCAATTCATAATTCAATTCATGATTCATGATTCGATTCATGATTCATGAATCATGATTTAATTCCTGATTAATGATTCATTTCATGATTCATGATTCATGATTCAATTCATGATTCATGATTCAATTCATGATTCATGATTCAATTCATGATTCAATTCATGATTCATGATTCAATTCATGATTCATGATGCAATTCATGATTCATGATTCACTTCATGATTCATGATGCAATGCATGATTCATGATTCACTTCATGATTCAATTCATGATTCATGATTCAATTCATGATTCATGATTCATGATTCAATTCATGATTCAATATATGATGCAATTCATGATTCATGATTCAAATCATGATTCATGATTCAATTCATGATTCATGATTCAAATCATGATTCATGATTCAATTCATAATTCAATTGATGATTCATGATTCATTTCATGATTCATGATTCAATTCATGAATCATGATTCAATTCATGATTGAATCCATGAATCATAATTCAATTCATGATTCATGATTCAATATTTGATTCAATTCATGATTCATGATTCAAATCATGATTCATGATTCATGATTCATGATTCAATTTATGATTCATGATTCAATTCATGATTCATGATTCAATTCATGATTCGTGATTCATTATTCGATTCATGATTCACGATTCATGATTTTATTCATGATTGCTGATTCATGATTCATGATTCATGATTCAATTCATGATTCAATTCATAATTCATGATTCAATTCATTATTCATGATTCATGATTCAATTCATGATACATGATTCAATTCATGATTTATGATTCAATATATGATTCAATTCATGATTCATGATTCAAATCATAATTCATGATTCATGATTCAATTCATGATTCATGATTCATGATTCAATTCATGATTCATGATTCATGATTCACTTCATGATTCATGATTTAATTCATGATTCATTCAATGATTCATGATTTATGATTCAATTCATGATTTATGATTAGATTCATGATTCATGATTCATAAATCATGATTCGATTCAGGATACATGATTCATGAATCATGATTCGATTCATGATTTTATGATTCATAAATCATGGTTTGATTTATGATTTAAGATTCATGAATTATTATTCGATTCATGATTCATGAATCATGACTCGATTAATGATTCTTGGATCATAAATCATGATTCGATTCATGATTCATGATTCAATTCATGATTCATGATTCATGAATCAATGAATCAAGATTTGATTCATGATTCATGATTCATTTCATGATTCATGATTCATGATTCAATTCATGATTCATGATTCAATTCATGATTCAATTCATGATTCATGATTCAATTCATGATTCAATTCATGATTCAATTCATGATTCATGATTCAATTCATGATTCATGATTCAATTCATGTTTCATGATTCAATTCATGATTCTTGAATCAATTCATAATTCATAATTCAATTCATGATTCTTGATTCAAATCGCAATTCATGATTCATTATTCAATTCAAGATTCATGATTCATGATTCAATTCATGATTCATGATTCTTTATTCGATTCATGATTCACGATTCATGATTTTATTCATAATTCATGATTCAATTCATTATTCATGATTCATGATTCAATTCATAATTCAAGATTCAATTCATGATTCAATTCATGATACATGACTCAATTCATGATTTATGATTCAATATATGATTCAATTCATGATTCAAATCATAATTCATGATTCATGATTCAATTCATGATTCATGATTCATGAATCAATTCATGATTCACTTAATGATTCACAATTCAATTCATAATTCAATTCATGATTCATGATTTGATTCATGATTTATGATTTAATTCCTGATTAATGATTCATTTCATGATTCGTGATTCATGATTCAATTCATGATTCAATTCATGAATCAAGATTCAATTCATTATTCATGATTCATGATTCAATTCATAATTCATGATTCAATTCATGATACATGATTCAATTCATGAATTATGATTCAATATATGATTCAATTCATGATTCATGATTCAAATCATAATTCATAATTCATGATTCACTTCATGATTCATGATTCATGATTTAATTCATGATTCACTTCATGATTCACGATTCAATTCATAATTCAATTCATGATTCATGATTCGATTCATGATTCATGAATCATGATTTAATTCCTGATTAATGATTCATTTCATGATTCATGATTCATGATTCAATTCATGATTCATGATTCAATTCATGATTCAATTCATGATTAATGACTCAATTCATGATTCATGATGCAATTCATGATTCATGATTCACTTCATGATTCATGATGCAATGCATGATTCATGATTCACTTCATGATTCAATTCATGATTCATGATTCATGATTCAATTCATGATTCAATTCATGATTAATGACTCAATTCATGATTCATGATGCAATTCATGATTCATGATTCACTTCATGATTCATGATGCAATGCATGATTCACGATTCAATTCATAATTCAATTCATGATTCATGATTCGATTCATGATTCATGAATCATGATTTAATTCCTGATTAATGATTCATTTCATGATTCATGATTCATGATTCAATTCATGATTCATGATTCAATTCATGATTCAATTCATGATTAATGACTCAATTCATGATTCATGATGCAATTCATGATTCATGATTCAAATCATGATTCATGATTCAATTCATGATTCATGATTCAATTCATCATTCAATTGATGATTCATGATTCATTTCATGATTCATGATTCAATTCATGAATCATGATTCAATTCATGATTGAATCCATGAATCATGATTCAATTCATGATTCATGATTCAATCATGATTCAATTCATGATTCAATTCATTATTCATGATAAAATTCATGATTAATGATTCATGATTCAATTCATGATTCATGATTCAATATTTGATTCAATTCATGATTCATGATTCAAATCATGATTAATGATTCATGATTCATGATTCAATTTATGATTCATGATTCATGATTCAATTCATTATTCAATTCATGATTCATGATTCATTTCATGATTCATGATTCAATTCATGATTCATGATTCAATTCATGATTCAATTTATGATGAAATTCATGATTCATGATTTAATTCATGATTCATTATTCCTGCATGATTCAATTCATGCAAGATTCAATTCATGATACATGATTCAATTCATGACTTATGATTCAAGATTCATGATTTAATTCATGATTCATTATTCATGCATGAATCAATTCATGATACATGATTCAATTCATGCAAGATTCAATTCATGATACATGATTCAATTCATGACTTATGATTCAAGATCCATGATTTAATTCATGATTTCTGATTCATGATTCATAATTCATGATTCATGATTCAATTCATGATTCAATTCATAATTCATGATTCAATTCATTATTCATGATTCATGATTCAAATCATGATTCATAATTCATGATTCAATTCATAATTCATGGTTCAATTCATGATTCATGATTCATGATTCAATTCATGATTCATGATTCAATTCATGATTTATGATTCAATATATGATTCAATTCATGATTCATGATTCAAATCATAATTCATGATTCATGATTCAATTCATGATTCATGATTCATGATTCAATTCATGATTCATGATTCATTATTCGATTCATGATTCATGATTTTATTAATGATTCCTGATTCATGATTCATGATTCATGATTCATGATTCAATTCATGATTCATGATTCAATTCATTATTCATTATTCATGATTCAATTCATGATTCATGATTCATGATTCAATTCATGATTTATGATTCAATATATGATTCAATTCATGATTCATGATTCAAATCATAATTCATGATTCATGATTTAATTCATGATTCAATTCATGATTCATGATTCATGATTCACTTCATGATTCATGATTTAATTCATGATTCATTTAATGATTCATGATTTATGATTCAATTCATGATTTATGATTCGATTTATGATTCATGATTCATAAAACATGATTCGATTCATGATACATGATTCATGAATCATGATTCGATTCATGATTTTATGATTCATAAATCATGGTTTGATTCATGATTCATGATTCATGAATCATGATTCAATTCATGATTCATGATTCATGATTCATGATTTGATTCATGATTCATGATTCATGATTCATGATTTGATTCATGATTCATGAATCAATTCATTATTCAATTCATGATTCATGATTCAATTCATGATTCAATTCATGATTAATGATTCAATTCATTATTTATTATTCATGATTCAATTCATGATTCATGATTCAATTCATAATTCATGATTCATGATTTATGATTCAATTCATGATTCATTATTGAATTCATGATTTATGATTCAATATATGATTCAATTCATGATTCATGATTCAAATCATAATTCATGATTCATGATTCAATTCATGATTCATGATTCAATTCATGATTCATGATTCAATTCATGATTCATGATTCAATTCATAATTCATGATTAAATTCATGATTCATGATTTATGATTCAATTCATGATTCATGATTCATGATCTTATTCATGATTCCTGATTCTTGATTCATGATTGAATTCATGATTCATGATTCATGATTCAATTCATAATTCATAATTCAATTCATGATTCATGATTCATGATTCAATTCATGATTCAATTCATGATTCAATTCATGATTCATGATTCAATTCATGATTCATGATTCAATATTTGATTTAATTTATGATTCATGATTCAAATCATGATTCATGATTCATGATTCATGATTCAATTCATGATTCATGATTCATGATTCATGATTCAATTCATGATTCATGATTCAATTCATGATTCATGATTCAATTCATGATTCAATTCATGATTTATGATT
Source organism: Mixophyes fleayi (assembly GCF_038048845.1). Lineage (NCBI taxonomy): Eukaryota > Metazoa > Chordata > Amphibia > Anura > Limnodynastidae > Mixophyes > Mixophyes fleayi. The sequence goes on from NW_027448391.1 coordinate 22,474, forward strand.
TATGATTCATGATTCATAATTCATGATTCATTTCATGATTCATGATTCAATTCATGATTCATGATTCAATTCATGATTCATGATTCATGGTTCAATTTATGATTCAATTCATGATTCATGATTCAATTCATGATTCATGATCCATGCATGATTCAATTCATGATACATGATTAAATACATGACTCATGATTCATGATTCATGATTCATGAATCATGATTCGATTCATGATTCATGATTCATGATTCAATTCATTATTCAATTCATGATTCATGAATCATAATTCGATTCATGATTCATGATTCATGAATCATGATTCGATTCATGATTCATGATTCATGATTCAATTCATGATTCAATTCATGATTCATGATTTGATTCAAGATTCATGATTCATGATTTATGAATCATGATTCAATTCATGATTCAATTCATTATTCATTATTCATGATTCAATTCCTGATTCATGATTCAATTCATAATTCATGATTCTTGATTTATGATTCAATTCATGATTCATTATTGAATTCATGATTTATGATTCAATATATGATTCAATTCATGATTCATGATTCAAATCATAATTCATGATTCATGATTCAATTCATGATTCATGATTCAATTCATGATTCATGATTCATGATTCAATTCATGATTCATGATTCACTTCATGATTCAATTCATGATTCATGATTCAATTCATGATTCATGATTCAATTCATGATTCAATATATGATTTAATTCATGATTCTCGATTCAAATCATGATTCATGATTCAATTCATGATTCATGATTCATGATTCAATTCATGATTCAATATATGATTCAATTCATGATTCATGATTCCAATCATGATTCATGATTCAATTCATGATTCAATTCATGATTCATGATTCAATTCATGATTCATGATTCATGATTCAATTCATGATTCATGATTCAATTCATGATTCATGATTCATGATTCAATTCATGAATCAATATATGATTGAATTCATGATTCATGATTGAATTCATGATTCATGATTCAATTCATGATTCAATTCATGATTCAATTCATGATTCATGATTCAATTCATGATTAATTATTCATGATTCAATTCATGATTCATGATTCAATATTTGATTCAATTCATGATTCATGATTCAATTCATGATTCATGATTCATCATTCATGATTCATGATTCAATTTATGATTCATGATTCAATTCATGATTCATGATTCAATTCATGATTCATGATTCAATTCATAATTCATGATTCAATTCATGATTCATGATCTTATTCATGATTCCTGATTCTTGATTCATGATTTTATTCATGATTCCTGAATCCTGATTCATGATTCATGATTCAATTCATGATTCAAGTCATGATTGAATTCATGATTCATGATTTAATTCATGATTCATGATTCATGATTCAATTCAAGATTCATGATTCAATTCATAATTCATAATTCAATTCATGATTCATGATTCATGATTCATGATTCAATTCATGATTCAATTCATGATTCAATTCATGATTCATGATTCAATTCATGATTCATGATTCAATATTTGATTTAATTTATGATTCATGATTCAAATCATGATTCATGATTCATGATTCATGATTCAATTCATCATTCATGATTCATGATTCATGATTCAATTCATGATTCATGATTCAATTCATGATTCATGATTCATGATTCAATTCATGATTCAATTCATGATTCATGATTTATGATTCATGATTCATGATTCATGATTCATTTCATGATTCATGATTCAATTCATGATTCATGATTCAATTCATGATTCATGATTCATGGTTCAATTTATGATTCAATTCATGATTCATGATTCAATTCATGATTCATGATCCATGCATGATTCAATTCATGATACATGATTAAATTCATGACTCATGATTCATGATTCATGATTCATGAATCATGATTCGATTCATGATTCATGATTCATGATTCAATTCATGATTCAATTCATGATTCATGATTTGATTCAAGATTCATGATTCATGATTTATGAATCATGATTCAATTCATGATTCAATTCATTATTCATTATTCATGATTCAATTCCTGATTCATGATTCAATTCATAATTCATGATTCTTGATTTATGATTCAATTCATGATTCATTATTGAATTCATGATTTATGATTCAATATATGATTCAATTCATGATTCATGATTCAAATCATAATTCATGATTCATGATTCAATTCATGATTCATGATTCAATTCATGATTCATGATTCATGATTCAATTCATGATTCATGATTCACTTCATGATTCAATTCATGATTCATGATTCAATTCATTATTCATTATTCATGATTCAATTCATGATTCAATTCATGATTCATGATTTGATTCAAGATTCATGATTCATGATTTATGAATCATGATTCAATTCATGATTCATGATTCAATTCATTATTCATTATTCATGATTCAATTCCTGAATCTTGAATTAATTCATAATTCATGATTCTTGATTTATGATTTAATTCATGATTCATTATTGAATTCATGATTTATGATTCAATATATGATTCAATTCATGATTCATGATTCAAATCATAATTCATGATTCATGATTTAATTCATGATTCATGATTCATGATTCAATTCATGATTCATGATTCACTTCATGATTCAATTCATGATTCATGATTCAATTCATGATTCATGATTCAATTCATGATTCAATATATGATTTAATTCATGATTCTCGATTCAAATCATGATTCATGATTCAATTCATGATTCATGATTCATGATTCAATTCATGATTCAATATATGATTCAATTCATGATTCATGATTCCAATCATGATTCATGATTCAATTCATGATTCAATTCATGATTCATGATTCAATTCATGATTCATGATTCAATTCATGATTCATAATTCAATTCATGATTCATGATTCATGATTCAATTCATGAATCAATATATGATTCAATTCATGATTCATGATTGAATTCATGATTCATGATTCAATTCATGATTCAATTCATGATTCAATTCATGATTCATGATTCAATTCATGATTAATTATTCATGATTCAATTCATGATTCATGATTCAATATTTGATTCAATTCATGATTCATGATTCAATTCATGATTCATGATTCATCATTCATGATTCATGATTCAATTTATGATTCATGATTCAATTCATGATTTATGATTCATTATTCAATTCATGATTCATGATTCATGATTCAATTCATGATTCAATTCATGATTCATGATTCATGATTCATTTCATGATTCATGATTCAATTTATGATTCATGATTCAATTTATGATTCATGATTCAATTCATGATTCATGATTCATGATTCAATTCATGATTCAATTCATGATTCATGATTCAATTCATGATTCATAATTCATGCAAGATTCAATTCATGATACATGATTCAATTCATGCATGATTCAATTCATGATACATGATTCAATTCATGACTCATGATTCATGATTCATGATTAATGATTTAATTCATGATTCATGATTCAATTCATGAATCATTTCATGATTCATGATTCAATTTATGAATCATGATTCGATTCATAATTCATGAATCATGATTCGATTCATGATTCTTGGATCATGAATCATGATTCATGATTCGATTCATGATTCATGGTTCATGAATCATGATTCGATTCATTATTCATGATTCATGATTCATGATTTGATTCATGATTCATGATTTGATTCATGATTTATGATTCAATTCATGATTCATTTAATGATGTATGATTTATGATTAAATTCATGATTTATGATTAAATTCATGATTCATGATTCATGAATCATGATTCGATTCATGATTTATGATTCATGATTCAATTCATGATTCAATTCATGATTCATGATTCATGAATCATGATTCGATTCATGATTCATGATTCATGATTCAATTCATGATTCAATTCATAATTCATGAATCATGATTCGATTCATGATTCATGATTCATGAATCATGATTTGATTCATGATTCATGATTCATGATTTAATTCATAATTCAATTTATGATTCATGAATCATGATTCGATTCAAGATTCATGATTCATGAATCAAGATTCGATTCATGATTCATGATTCATGATTTGAGTTATGATTCATGATTCATGATTTGTTTCATGATTCAATTCATGATTCAATTCATGAATCAAGATTTCATTCATGATTCATGATTCATTTCATGATTCATGATTCATGATTCATTTCATGATTCATGATTCATGATTCATTTCATGATTCATGATTCATGATTCAATTCATGATTCATAATTCAATTCATGATTCAATTCATGATTCATGATTCAATTCATGATTCATGATTCAATTCATGATTCAATTCATGATTCATGATTCAATTCATGATTCATGATTCAATTCATGTTTCATGATTCAATTCATGATTCAATTCATGATTCATGATTCAATTCATGATTCATGATTCATGATTCAATTCATAATTCATGATTCAATTCATGATTCATGATTCATGATTAAATTCATGATTCATGATTTATGAATCATAATTCAATTCATGATTCATGATTCATGATTTGATTCATGATTCATGATTTGTTTCATGATTCAATTCATGATTCAATTCATGAATCAAGATTTGATTCATGATTCATGATTCATTTCATGATTCATGATCCATGATTCATGATTCAATTCATGATTCATGATTCAATTCATGATTTTATGATTCATAAATCATGGTTTGATTCATGATTCATATTCATGAATCATGATTCAATTCATGATTCATGATTCATGATTCATGATTTGATTCATGATTCATGATTCATGATTCAATTCATGATTCAATTCATGATTCATGATTCAATTCATTATTCAATTCATGATTCATGATTCAATTCATGATTCATGATTCAATTCATGATTCAATTCATGATTCATGATTCAATTCATGATTCATGATTCATTTCATGTTTCATGATTCAATTCATGATTCAATTCATGATTCATGATTCAATTCATTATTCATTATTCATGATTCAATTCATGATTCATGATTCAATTCATAATTCATGATTCATGATTTATGATTCAATTCATGATTCATTATTGAATTCATGATTTATGATTCAATATATGATTTAATTCATGATTCATGATTCAAATCATGATTCATGATTCATGATTCAATTCATGATTCATGATTCATGATTCAATTCATGATTCATGAATTATGATTCAATTCATAATTCATGATTCAATTCATGATTCATGATTCATTATTCAATTCATGATTCATGATTCAATTCATGATTCAATTCATGATTCATGATTCATTTCATGATTCATGATTCAATTTATGATTCATGATTCAATTAATGATTCATGATTTATGATTCAATTCATGATTCATGATTCATGCATGATTCAACTCATGATACATGATTCAATTCATGCATGATTCAAAATATGATACATGATTCAATTCATGACTCATGATTCATGATTCATGATTCATGATTTAATTCATGATTCATGATTTAATTCATGATTCATGATTCAATTCATGAATCATTTCATGATTCATGATGCAATTCATGCATGATTCAATTCATGATACATGATTCAATTCATGAATTATTTCATGATTCATGATTCATGATTTAATTCATGATTCATGATTTAATTCATGATTCATGATTCAATTCATGAATCATTTCATGATTCATGATTCAATTCATGATTTATGATTTGATTCAAGATTCATGATTCATGAATCATGATTCGATTCATAATTCATGAATCATGATTCGATTCATGATTCTTGGATCATGAATCATGATTCATGATTTATGAATCATGATTCATGATTTGATTCATGATTCATGATTTGATTCATGATTCATGATTTGATTCATGATTTATGATTCAGTTCATGATTCATTTAATGATTTATGATTTATGATTAAATTCATGATTTATGATTAAATTCATGATTCATGAATCATGATTCAATTCATGATTCATGATTCATGAATCATGATTCGATTCATGATTCATGATTCATGAATCATGATTAGATTCATGATTCATGAATCATGATTCGATTCATGATTCATGATTCATGATCAATTCATGATTCAATTCATGATTCATGAATCATGATTCGATTCATGATTCATGATTCATGATTCAATTCATAATTCAATTTATGATTCATGAATCATGATTCGATTCGAGATTCATGATTCATGATTCATGATTCATGATTCAATTCATAATTCAATTTATGATTCATGAATCATGATTTGATTCGAGATTCATGATTCATGAATCAAGATTCGATTCATGATTCATGATTCATGATTCATGATTTGATTCATGATTCATGATTCATGATTCAATTTATGATTTGATTCATGATTCATGATTCATGATTCAATTCATGATGCAATTCATGATTCATGATTCAATTCATGATTCATGATTCAATTCATGTTTCATGATTCAATCATGATTCATGATTCAATTCATGATTCAATTCATGATTCATGATTCAATTCATGATTCATGATTCAATTCATAATTCATGATCATGATTTATTATTCAATTCATGATTCATTATTGAATTCATGATTTATGATTCAATATATGATTCAATTCATGATTCATGATTCAAATCATAATTCATGATCATGATTAATTCATGATTCATGATTCAATTCATGATTCATGATTCAATTCTGATTCATGATTCATGATTCAATTCATGATTCATGATTCAATTCATAATTCATGATTAAATTCATGATTCATGATTTATGATTCAATTCATGATTCATAATTCATGATCTTATTCATGATTCCTGATTCATGATTCATGATTTTATTCAGGATTCCTGATCCTGAATCATGATTCATGATTCATGATTCAATTCATGAATCATGATTCAATTCATGATTCAATTCATGATTCATGATTCAATTCATGATTCATGATTCAATTCATGATTCATGATTAATGATTCATGATTCAATTCATAATTCATAATTCAATTCATGATTCATGATTCATGATTCATGATTCAATTCATGATTCAATTCATGATTCAATTCATGATTCATGATTCAATTCATGATTCATGATTCAATATTTAATTCCATTTATGATTCATGATTCAATTCATAATTCATAATTCAATTCATGATTCATGATTCATGATTCATGATTCAATTCATGATTCAATTCATGATTCAATTCATGATTCATGATTCAATTCATGATTCATGATTCAATATTTGATTCAATTTATGATTCATGATTCGAATCATGATTCATGATTCATGATTCATGATTCATGATTCATGATTCAATTCATGATTCATGATTTAATTCATGATTCATGATTCATGATTCAATTCATGATTCAATTCATGATTCATCATTTATGATTCATGATTCATGATTCATTTCATGATTCATGATTCAATTCATGATTCATGATTCAATTCATGATTCATGATTCATGGTTCAATTTATGATTCAATTCATGATTCATGATTCAATTCATGATTCATGATCCATGCATGATTCAATTCATGATACATGATTAAATTCATGACTCATGATTCATGATTCATGAATCATGATTCGATTCATGATTCATGATTCATGATTCAATTCATTATTCAATCATGATTCATGAATCATGATTCGATTCATGATTCATGATTCATGCTTCAATTCATGATTCAATTCATGATGCATAATTTGATTCAAGATTCATGATTTATTTATGAATCATGATTCAATTCATGATTCATGATTCAAATTCATTATTCATTATTCATGATTCAATTCATGATTCATGATTCCAATTCATAATTCATGATTCATGATTTATGATTCAATTCATGATTCATTATTGAATCATGATTTATGATTCAATATATGATTCAATTCATGATTCATGATTCAAATCATAATTCATGATTCATGATTCAATTCATGATTCATGATTCATGATTCAATTCATGATTCATGATTCAATTCATGATTCATGATTCACATCATGATTCAATTCATGATTCATGATTCAATTCATGATTCATGATTCATGATTCAATTCATGATTCAATATATGATTCAAATCATGATTCATGATTCCAATCATGATTCATGATTCAATTCATGATTTAATTCATGATTCATGATTCAATTCATGATTCATGATTCATGATTCAATTCATGATTCATGATTCAATTCATGATTCATGATTCATGATTCAATTCATGAATCAATATATGATTCAATTCATGATTCATGATTGAATTCATGATTCATGATTCAATTCATGATTCAATTCATGATTCAATTCATGATTCATGATTCAATTCATGATTAATGATTCATGATTCAATTCATGATTCATGATTCAATATTTGATTCAATTCATGATTCATGATTCAAATCATGATTCATGATTCATGATTCATGATTCAATTCATGATTCATGATTCATCATTCATGATTCATGATTCATCATTCATGATTCATGATTCAATTTATGATTCATGATTCAATTCATGATTCATGATTCATTATTCAATTCATGATTCATGATTCATGATTCAATTCATGATTCAATTCATGATTCATGATTCATGATTCATTTCATGATTCATGATTCAATTTATGATTCATGATTCAATTCATGATTCATGATTCAATTCATGATTTAATTCATGATTCATGATTCAATTCATGATTCATTAATTCATGCATGATTCAATTCATGATACATGATTCAATTCATGCATGATTCAATTCATGATACATGATTCAATTCATGACTCATGATTCATGATTCATGATTCATGATTCATGATTCAATTCATGATTCATGATTCAATTCATAATTCATGATTAAATTCATGATTCATGATTTATGATTCAATTCATGATTCATAATTCATGATCTTATTCATGATTCCTGATTCATGATTCATGATTTTATTCAGGATTCCTGAATCCTGAATCATAATTCATGATTCATGATTAAATTCATGATTCATGATTCAATTCATGATTCATGATTCAATTCATGATTCATGATTCATGATTCAATTTATGATTCATGATTCAATTCATAATTCATGATTAAATTCATGATTCATGATTTATGATTCAATTCATGATTCATAATTCATGATCTTATTCATGATTCCTGATTCATGATTCATGATTTTATTCAGGATTCCTGAATCCTGAATCATGATTCATGATTCATGATTCAATTCATGAATCATGATTCAATTCATGATTCAATTCATGATTCATGATTCAATTCATGATTCATGATTCAATTCATGATTCATGATTAATGATTCATGATTCAATTCATAATTCATAATTCAATTCATGATTCATGATTCATGATTCAATTCATGATTCAATTCATGATTCAATTCATGATTCATGATTCAATTCATGATTCATGATTCAATATTTAATTCCATTTATGATCATGATTCAATTCATAATTCATAATTCAATTCATGATTCATGATTCATGATTCATGATTCAATTCATGATTCAATTCATGATTCAATTCATGATTCATGATTCAATTCATGATTCATGATTCAATATTTGATTCAATTTATGATTCATGATTCGAATCATGATTCATGATTCATGATTCATGATTCATGATTCATGATTCAATTCATGATTCATGATTTAATTCATGATTCATGATTCATGATTCAATTCATGATTCAATTCATGATTCATCATTTATGATTCATGATTCATGATTCATTTCATGATTCATGATTCAATTCATGATTCATGATTCAATTCATGATTCATGATTCATGGTTCAATTTATGATTCAATTCATGATTCATGATTCAATTCATGATTCATGATCCATGCATGATTCAATTCATGATACATGATTAAATTCATGACTCATGATTCATGATTCATGAATCATGATTCGATTCATGATTCATGATTCATGATTCAATTCATTATTCAATTCATGATTCATGAATCATGATTCGATTCATGATTCATGATTCATGATTCAATTCATGATTCAATTCATGATGCATGATTTGATTCAAGATTCATGATTTATGATTTATGAATCATGATTCAATTCATGATTCATGATTCAATTCATTATTCATTATTCATGATTCAATTCATGATTCATGATTCAATTCATAATTCATGATTCATGATTTATGATTCAATTCATGATTCATTATTGAATTCATGATTTATGATTCAATATATGATTCAATTCATGATTCATGATTCAAATCATAATTCATGATTCATGATTCAATTCATGATTCATGATTCATGATTCAATTCATGATTCATGATTCATTCATGATTCATGATTCACTTCATGATTCAATTTATGATTCATGATTCAATTCATGATTCATGATTCATGATTCAATTCATGATTCAATATATGATTCAATTCATGATTCATGATTCCAATCATGATTCATGATCAATTCATGATTTAATTCATGATTCATGATTCAATTCATGATTCATGATTCATGATTCAATTCATGATTCATGATTCAATTCATGATTCATGATTCATGATTCAATCATGAATCAATATATGATTCAATTCATGATTCATGATTGAATTCATGATTCATGATTCAATTCATGATTCAATTCATGATTCAATTCATGATTCATGATTCAATTCATGATTAATGATTCATGATTCAATTCATGATTCATGATTCAATATTTGATTCAATTCATGATTCATGATTCAAATCATGATTCATGATTCATGATTCATGATTCAATTCATGATTTCAAATAGATTCATCATTCATGATTCATGATTCAATTTATGATTCATGATTCAATTCATGATTCATGATTCATTATTCAATTCATGATTCATGATTCATGATTCAATTCATGATTCAATTCATGATTCATGATTCATGATTCATTTCATGATTCATGATTCAATTTATGATTCATGATTCAATTCATGATTCATGATTCAATTCATGATTTAATTCATGATTCATGATTCAATTCATGATTCATTAATTCATGCATGATTCAATTCATGATACATGATTCAATTCATGCATGATTCAATTCATGATACATGATTCAATTCATGACTCATGATTCATGATTCATGATTCATAATTTAATTCATGATTCATGATTCAATTCATGAATCATTTCATGATTCATGATTCAATTTATGAATCATGATTCGATTTATAATTCATGAATCATGATTCGATTCATGATTCTTGGATCATGAATCATGATTCATGATTTATGAATCATGATTCATGATTCGATTCATGATTCATGGTTCATGAATCATGATTCGATTCATTATTCATGATTCATGATTCATGATTCATGATTTGATTCATGATTTATGACTTAATTCATGATTCATTTAATGATTTATGATTTATGATTAAATCATGATTTATGATTAAATTCATGATTCATGATTCATGAATCATGATTCGATTCATGATTCATGAATCATGATTCGATTCATGATTCATGATTCATGAATCATGATTAGATTCATGATTCATGATTCATGAATCATGATTCGATTCATGATTCATGATTCATGATTCAATTCATGATTCAATTCATGATTCATGATTCATGAATCATGATTCGATTCATGATTCATGATTCATGATTCAATTCATGATTCAATTCATAATTCATGAATCATGATTCGATTCATGATTCATGATTCATGATTCATGAATCATGATTCGATTATTGATTCATGAATCATGATTCGATTCATGATTCATGATTCTTGAATCATGATTAGATTCATGATTCATGATTCATGAATCATGATTCGATTCATGATTCATGATTCATGATTCAATTCATGATTCAATTCATGATTCATGATTCATGAATCATGATTTGATTCATGATTCATGATTCATGATTCAATTCATGATTCAATTCATAATTCATGAATCATGATTCGATTCATGATTCATGATTCATGAATCATGATTCGATTCATGATTCATGATTCATGATTCAATTCATAATTCAATTTATGATTCATGAATCATGATTCGATTCAAGATTCATGATTCATGAATCAAGATTCGATTCATGATTCATGATTTATGAATCATGATTCAATTGATGATTCATGATTCATGATTCATGATTTGAGTTATGATTCATGATTCATGATTTGTTTCATGATTCAATTCATGATTCAATTCATGAATCAAGATTTCATTCATGATTCATGATTCATTTCATGATTCATGATTCATGATTCATTTCATGATTCATGATTCATGATTCATTTCATGATTCATGATTCATGATTCAATTCATGATTCATAATTCAATTCATGATTCAATTCATGATTCATGATTCAATTCATGATTCATGATTCAATTCATGATTCAATTCATGATTCATGATTCAATTCATGATTCATGATTCAATTCATGATTCAATTCATGATTCATGATTCAATTCATGATTCATGATACAATTCATGATTCATAATTCAATTCATGATTCAATTCATGATTCATGATTCAATTCATGATTCATGATTCAATTCATGTTTCATGATTCATTCATGATTCAATTCATGATTCATGATTCAATTCATGATTCATGATTCATGATTCAATTCATAATTCATGATTCAATTCATGATTCATGATTCATGATTAAATTCATGATTCATGATTTATGAATCATAATTCATTCATGATTCATGATTTGATTCATGATTCATGATTTGTTTCATGATTCAATTCATGATTCATGATTCATGATTTGATTCATGATTCATGATTTGTTTCATGATTCAATTCATGATTCAATTCATGAATCAAGATTTGATTCATGATTCATGATTCATTTCATGATTCAATTCATGAATCAAGATTTGATTCATGATTCATGATTCATTTCATGATTCATGATCCATGATTCATGATTCAATTCATGATTCAATTCATGATTCATGATTCAATTCATGATTCATGATACATGATTCATGAATCAAGATTTGATTCATGATTCATGATTCATTTCATGATTCATGATCCATGATTCATGATTCATGATCCATGATTCATGATTCAATTCATGATTCAATTCATGTTTCATGATTCAATTCATGATTCAATTCATGATTCATGATTCAATTCATGATTCATGATTCATGATTTGATTCATGATTCAATTCATGATTCAATCATGATTCATGATTCAATTCATGATTCAATTCATGATTCATGATTCAATTCATGATTCATGATTCAATTCATGATTCAATTCATGATTCATGATTCAATTCATGATTCATGATTCATTTCATGTTTCATGATTCAATTCATGATTCATGATTCAATTCATGATTCAATTCATGATTCATGATTCAATTCATTATTCATTATTCATGATTCAATTCATGATTCATGATTCAATTCATAATTCATGATTCATGATTTATGATTCAATTCATGATTCATGAATTATGATTCAATATATGATTTAATTCATGATTCATGATTCAAATCATAATTCATGATTCATGATTCAATTCATGATTCATGATTCATGATTCAATTCATGATTCATGAATTATGATTCAATTCATAATTCATGATTAAATTCATGATTCATGATTTATGATTCAATTCATGATTCATGATTCATGATTTTATTCCTGATTCCTGATTCATGATTCATGATTTTTATTCATGATTCCTGAATCCTGAATCCTGATTCATGATTCAATTCATGATTCATGATTCAATTCATGATTCAATTCATGATTCATGATGAGATTCATGATTCATGATTCAATTCATGATTCATGATTCATTATTCGATTCATGATTCACGATTCATGATTTTATTCATGATTCATGATTCAATTCATGATTCAATTCATGATTCATGATTCAATTCATTATTCATGATTTATGATTCAATTCATGATTCATGATTCAATTCATAATTCATGATTCAATTCATGATTCATGATTCAATTCATGATACATGATTCAATTCATGATTTATGATTCAATATATGATTCAATTCATGATTCATGATTCAAATCATAATTCATGATTCATGATTTAATTCATGATTCAATTCATGATTCATGATTCATGATTCACTTCATAATTCATGATTTAATTCATGATTCATTTAATGATTCATGATTTATGATTCAATTCATGATTAATGAATCGATTCATGATTCATGATTCATAAATCATGATTCGATTCATGATACATGATTCATGAATCATGATTCGATTCATGATTTTATGATTCATAAATCATGGTTTGATTCATGATTCATGATTCATGAATCATGATTCAATTCATGCTTCATGATTCATGATTTGATTCATGATTCATGATTCATGATTCAATTCATGATTCAATTCATGATTCATGATTCAATTCATTATTCAATTCATGATTCATGATTCAATTCATGATTCATGATTTAATTCATGATTCAATTCATGATTCATGATTCAATTCATGATTCATGATTCATTTCATGTTTCATGATTCAATTCATGATTCATGATTCAATTCATGATTCAATTCATGATTCATGATTCAATTCATTATTCATTATTCATGATTCAATTCATGATTCATGATTCAATTCATGATTCAATTCATGATTCATGATTCAATTCATTATTCATTATTCATGATTCAATTCATGATTCATGATTCAATTCATAATTTATGATTCATGATTTATGATTCAATTCATGATTCATTATTGAATTTATGATTTATGATTCAATATATGATTCAATTCATGATTCATGATTCAAATCATAATTCATGATTCATGATTAAATTCATGATTCATGATTAAATTCATGATTCATGATTCAATTCATGATTCATGATTCATGATTCAATTCATGATTCATGATTCAATTCATAATTCATGATTAAATTCATGATTCATGATTTATGATTCAATTCAGGATTCATGATTCATGATTTTATTCATGATTCATGATTTTATTCATGATTCCTGAATCCTGATTCATGATTCAATTCATGATTCAATTCATGATTCATGATTCAATTCATTATTCATTATTCATGATTGAATTCATGATTCATGATTCATGATTCAATTCATAATTCACAATTCAATTCATGATTCATGATTCATGATTCAATTCATGATTAAATTCATGATTCAATTCATGATTCATGATTCAATTCATGATTCATTATTCAATATTTGATTCAATTTATGATTCATGATTCAAATCATGATTCATGATTCAATTCATGATTCATGATTCAATTCATGATTCATGATTCAATTCATGATTCATGATTCATGATTCAATTCATGATTCAATTCATGATTCATGATTTATGATTCATGATTCATGATTCATGATTCATTTCATGATTCTCGATTCATGATTCATGAATCATGATTCGATTCATGATTCATGATTCATGAATCATGATTAGATTCATGATTCATGATTCATGAATCATGATTCGATTCATGATTCATGATTCATGATTCAATTCATGATTCAATTCATGATTCATGATTCATGAATCATGATTCGATTCATGATTCATGATTCATGATTCAATTCATGATTCAATTCATAATTCATGAATCATGATTCGATTCATGATTCATGATTCATGATTCATGAATCATGATTCGATTAATGATTCATGAATCATGATTCGATTCATGATTCATGATTCATGAATCATGATTAGATTCATGATTCATGATTCATGAATCATGATTCGATTCATGATTCATGATTCATGATTCAATTCATGATTCAATTCATGATTCATGATTCATGAATCATGATTCGATTCATGATTCATGATTCATGATTCAATTCATGATTCAATTCATAATTCATGAATCATGATTCGATTCATGATTCATGATTCATGAATCATGATTCGATTCATGAATCATGATTCATGATTCAATTCATAATTCAATTTATGATTCATGAATCATGATTCGATTCAAGATTCATGATTCATGAATCAAGATTCGATTCATGATTCATGATTTATGAATCATGATTCAATTGATGATTCATGATTCATGATTCATGATTTGAGTTATGATTCATGATCATGATTTGTTTCATGATTCAATTCATGATTCAATTCATGAATCAAGATTTCATTCATGATTCATGATTCATTTCATGATTCATGATTCATGATTCATTTCATGATTCATGATTCATGATTCATTTCATGATTCATGATTCAATCATGATTCATAATTCAATTCATGATTCAATTCATGATTCATGATTCAATTCATGATTCATGATTTAATTCATGATTCAATTCATGATTCATGATTCAATTCATGATTCATGATTCAATTCATGATTCAATTCATGATTCATGATTCAATTCATGATTCATGATACAATTCATGATTCATAATTCAATTCATGATTCAATTCATGATTCATGATTCAATTCATGATTCATGATTCAATTCATGTTTCATGATTCAATTCATGATTCAATTCATGATTCATGATTCAATTCATGATTCATGATTCATGATTCAATTCATAATTCATGATTCAATTCATGATTCATGATTCATGATTAAATTCATGATTCATGATTTATGAATCATAATTCAATTCATGATTCATGATTCATGATTTGATTCATGATTCATGATTTGTTTCATGATTCAATTCATGATTCATGATTCATGATTTGATTCATGATTCATGATTTGTTTCATGATTCAATTCATGATTCAATTCATGAATCAAGATTTGATTCATGATTCATGATTCATTTCATGATTCAATTCATGAATCAAGATTTGATTCATGATTCATGATTCATTTCATGATTCATGATCCATGATTCATGATTCAATTCATGATTCAATTCATGATTCATGATTCAATTCATGATTCATGATACATGATTCATGAATCAAGATTTGATTCATGATTCATGATTCATTTCATGATTCATGATCCATGATTCATGATTCAATTCATGATTCAATTCATGTTTCATGATTCAATTCATGATTCAATTCATGATTCATGATTCAATTCATGATTCATGATTCAATTCATGATTCAATTCATGATTCATGATTCAATTCATGATTCATGATTCATTTCATGTTTCATGATTCAATTCATGATTCATGATTCAATTCATGAT
Organism: Mixophyes fleayi; assembly: GCF_038048845.1. NCBI lineage: Eukaryota > Metazoa > Chordata > Amphibia > Anura > Limnodynastidae > Mixophyes > Mixophyes fleayi. Next base: position 39,821 of record NW_027448391.1, read on the forward strand.
TCAATTCATGATTCATGATTCAATTCATTATTCATTATTCATGATTCAATTCATGATTCATGATTCAATTCATAATTTATGATTCATGATTTATGATTCAATTCATGATTCATTATTGAATTTATGATTTATGATTCAATATATGATTCAATTCATGATTCATGATTCAAATCATAATTCATGATTCATGATTAAATTCATGATTCATGATTCAATTCATGATTCATTGATTCATGATTCAATTCATTATTCATTATTCATGATTCAATTCATGATTCATGATTCAATCATAATTTATGATTCATGATTTATGATTCAATTCATGATTCATTATTGAATTTATGATTTATGATTCAATATATGATTCAATTCATGATTCATGATTCAAATCATAATTCATGATTCATGATTAAATTCATGATTCATGATTCAATTCATGATTCATGATTCATGATTCAATTCATGATTCATGATTCAATTCATAATTCATGATTAAATTCATGATTCATGATTTATGATTCAATTCATGATTAATGATTCATGATTTTATTCATGATTCATGATTTTATTCATGATTCCTGAATCTGATTCATGATTCATGATTCAATTCATGATTCATGATTCAATTCATGATTCAATTCATGATTCATGATTCAATTCATTATTCATTATTCATGATTGAATTCATGATTCATGATTCATGATTCAATTCATAATTCACAATTCAATTCATGATTCATGATTCATGATTCATGATTCAATTCATGATTAAATTCATGATTCAATTCATGATTCATGATTCAATTCATGATTCATTATTCAATATTTGATTCAATTTATGATTCATGATTCAAATCATGATTCATGATTCATGATTCATGATTCAATTCATGATTCATGATTCATGATTCAATTCATGATTCATGATTCAATTCATGATTCATGATTCAATTCATGATTCATGATTCATGATTCAATTCATGATTCAATTCATGATTCATGATTTATGATTCATGATTCATGATTCATGATTCATTTCATGATTCATGATTCATTTCATGATTCATGATTCAATTCATGATTCATGATTCAATTCATGATTCATGATTCATGGTTCAATTTATGATTCAATTCATGATTCATGATTCAATTCATGATTCATGATCCTTGCATGATTCATGATTCATGATTCATGATTCATTTCATGATACATGATTCAATTCATGATTCATGATTCATGGTTCAATATATGATTCAATTCATGATTCATGATTCAATTCATTATTCATGATCCATGCATGATTCAATTCATGATACATGATTAAATTCATGACTCATGATTCATGATTCATGATTCATGAATCATGATTCGATTCATGATTCATGATAAATGATTCAATTCATTATTCAATTCATGATTCATGAATCATGATTCGATTCATTATTCATGATTCATGAATCATGATTCGATTCATGATTCATGATTCAATTCATGATTCAATTCATGATTCATGATTTGATTCAAGATTCATGATTCATGAATAAATATTTGATTCATGATTCATGATTTATGAATCATGATTCAAATCATGATTCATGATTTGATTCAAGATTCATGATTCATGAATAAATATTTGATTCATGATTCATGATTTATGAATCATGATTCAATTCATGATTCATGATTCAATTCATTATTCATTATTCATGATTCAATTCATGATTCATGATTCATTTCATGATTCATGATTCATGATTCATTTCATGATTCATGATTCATGATTCAATTCATGATTCATAATTCAATTCATGATTCAATTCATGATTCATGATTCAATTCATGATTCAATTCATGATTCATGATTCAATTCATGATTCATGATTCAATTCATGATTCAATTCATGATTCATGATTCAATTCATGATTCATGATACAATTCATGATTCATGATTCATTATTCGATTCATGATTCCACGATTCATTATTTTATTCATGATTGCTGATTCATGATTCATGATTCAATTCATGATTCAATTCATGATTCATGATTCAATTCATTATTCATGATTTATGATTCAATTCATGATTCATGATTCATGATTCAATTCATAATTCATGATTCAATTCATGATTCATGATTCAATTCATGATACATGATTCAATTCATGATTTATGATTCAATATATGATTCAATTCATGATTCATGATTCAATTCATGATTCATGATTCAATATTTGATTTAATTTATGATTCATGATTCAAATCATGATTCATGATTCATGATTCATGATTCAATTCATGATTCATGATTCATGATTCAATTCATGATTCATGATTCAATTCATGATTCATGATTCATGATTCAATTCATGATTCAATTCATGATTCATGATTTATGATTCATGATTCATGATTCATGATTCATTTTCATGATTCATGATTCAATTCATGATTCATGATTCAATTCATGATTCATGATTCATGGTTCAATTTATGATTCAATTCATGATTCATGATTCAATCATGATTCATGATTCATGATTCAATTCATGATTCATGATTCATGATTCAATTCATGATTCAATATATGATTCAATTCATGATTCATGATTCCAATCATGATTCATGATTCAATTCATGATTCAATTCATGATTCATGATTCAATTCATGATTCATGATTCATGATTCAATTCATGATTCATGATTCAATTCATGATTCATGATTCATGATTCAATTCATGAATCAATATATGATTCAATTCATGATTCATGATTGAATTCATGATTCATGATTCAATTCATGATTCAATTCATGATTCAATTCATGATTCATGATTCAATTCATGATTAATTATTCATGATTTAATTCATGATTCATGATTCAATATTTGATTCAATTCATGATTCATGATTCAATTCATGATTCATGATTCATCATTCATGATTCATGATTCAATTTATGATTCATGATTCAATTCATGATTCATGATTCATTATTCAATTCATGATTCATGATTCATGATTCAATTCATGATTCAATTCATGATTCATAGATTCATGATTCATTTCATATTCATGATTCAATTTATGATTCATGATTCAATTCATGATTCATGATTCATGATTCAATTCATGATTCAATTCATGATTCATGATTCAATTCATGATTCATAATTCATGCATGATTCAATTCATGATACATGATTCAATTCATGCATGATTCAATTCATGATACATGATTCAATTCATGACTCATGATTCATGATTCATGATTAATGATTTAATTCATGATTCATGATTCAATTCATGAATCATTTCATGATTCATGATTCAATTTATGAATCATGATTCGATTCATAATTCATGAATCATGATTCGATTCATGATTCTTGGATCATGAATCATGATTCATGATTCGATTCATGATTCATGGTTCATGAATCATGATTCGATTCATTATTCATGATTCATGATTCATGATTTGATTCATGATTCATGATTTGATTCATGATTTATGATTCAATTCATGATTCATTAATGATTTATGATTTATAATTAAATTCATGATTTATGATTAAATTCATGATTCATGATTCATGAATCATGATTCGATTCATAATTTATGATTCATGATTCAATTCATGATTCAATTCACTATTCATGATTCATGAATCATGATTCGATTCATGATTCATGATTCATGATTCAATTCATGATTCAATTCATAATTCATGAATCATGATTCGATTCATTCATGATTCATGATTCATGAATCATGATTCGATTCATGATTCATGATTCATGATTTAATTCATAATTCAATTTATGATTCATGAATCATGATTCGATTCAAGATTCATGATTCATGAATCAAGATTCGATTCATGATTCATGATTTATGAATCATGATTCAATTCATGATTCATGATTCATGATTCATGATTTGAGTTATGATTCATGATTCATGATTTGTTTCATGATTCAATTCATGATTCAATTCATGAATCAAGATTTCATTCATGATTCATGATTCATTTCATGATTCATGATTCATGATTCATTTCATGATTCATGATTCATGATTCAATTCATGATTCATAATTCAATTCATGATTCAATTCATGATTCATGATTCAATTCATGATTCATGATTCAATTCATGATTCAATTCATGATTCATGATTCAATTCATGATTCATGATTCAATTCATGTTTCATGATTCAATTCATGATTCAATTCATGATTCATGATTCAATTCATGATTTCATGATTCATGATTCAATTCATAATTCATGATTCAATTCATGATTCATGATTCATGATTCAATTCATGATTCATGATTCATGATTTGATTCATGATTCATGATTTGTTTCATGATTCAATTCATGATTCAATTCATGAATCAAGATTTGATTCATGATTCATGATTCATTTCATGATTCATGATCCATGATTTTATGATTCATAAATCATGGTTTGATTCATGATTCATATTCATGAATCATGATTCAATTCATGATTCATGATTCATGATTTGATTCATGATTCATGATTCATGATTCCAATTCATGATTCATGATTCAATTCATTATTTAATTCATGATTCATGATTCAATTCATGATTCATGATTCAATTCATGATTCAATTCATGATTCATGTATTCAATTCATGATTCATGATTCATTTCATGTTTCATGATTCAATTCATGATTCAATTCATGATTCATGATTCAATTCATTATTCATTATTCATGATTCAATTCATGATTCATGATTCAATTCATAATTCATGATTCATGATTTATGATTCAATTCATGATTCATTATTGAATTCATGATTTATGATTCAATATATGATTTAATTCATGATTCATGATTCAAATCATGATTCATGATTCATGATTCAATTCATGATTCATGATTCATGATTCAATTCATGATTCATGATTCATGATTCAATTCATGATTCATGAATTATGATTCAATTCATAATTCATGATTCAATTCATGATTCATGATTCATTATTCAATTCATGATTCATGATTCAATTCATGATTCAATTCATGATTCATGATTCATTTCATGATTCATGATTCAATTTATGAATCATGATTCAATTCATGATTCATGATTTATGATTCAATTCATGATTCATGATTCATGCATGATTCAACTCATGATACATGATTCAATTCATGA
>NW_027448392.1:0-44999 GCF_038048845.1 Mixophyes fleayi
TATGATTCAATTCATGATTCATGATTCAATTCATGATTCATGATTCAATTCATGATTTATAATTCATGATTCATGATTCAATTCATTATTCATGATTCATGATTCAATTCATGATTCATGATTCATGATTCAATTCATGATTCATGATTCATGATTCAATTCATGATTCATGATTCATGATTCAATTCATGATTCAATTCATGATTCATGATTCATGATTCATGATTCAATTCATGATTCATGATTCAATTCATGATTCATGATTCAATTTATGAATTATGATTCATGATTCATGATTCAATTCATGATTCATGATTCAATTCATGATTCATGATTTATGATTCACGATTCAATTCATGATTCATGATTCATGATTTAAGATTCAATTCATGATTTATAATTCATTATTCATGATTCAATTCATGATTTATGGTTCATGATTAAATTCATGATTCATGATTCAATTCATGATTCAATTCATGATTCATGAATCGATTCATGATTCAATTCATGATTCATGATTCGATTCATTATTCATTATTGAATTCATGATTCAATTCATGATTCATGATTCATGATTCGATTCATGATTCATGATTCATGATTCATTTCATGATTCATGATTTGATTAATGATTCATGATTCAATTCATGATTCATGATTCGATTCATGATTCATGATTCTTGATTCGATTCATGATTCATGATTAATGATTCATAATTTATGATTTGATTAATTATTCATGATTCATGATACAATTCATGATTCATGATTCATTTTCAATTCATGAATCATGATTCGATTTCATGATTCATGATTCAATTCATGATTCATGATTCGATTCATGATTCATGATTCATGATTCAATTCATGATTCATGATTCATGATTCATGATTCATTTTCAATTCATGAATCATGATTCGATTCATGATTCATGATTCAATTCATGATTCATGATTCAATTCATGATTCATGATATATGATTCATGATTCAATTCATGATTCATGATTTGATTAATGATTCATTATTCATGATTTGATTTATTATTCATGATTCATGATTCAATTCATGATTCATGATTCATGATTCATTTTCAATTCATGATTCATGATTCGATTCATGATTCATGATTCATGATTCGATTCATGATTCATGATTCATGATTCAATTCATGATTCATGATTCATGATTCATGATTCAATTCATGATTCAATTCATGATTTATAATTCATGATTCATGATTCAATTCATTATTCATGATTCATGATTCAATTCATGATTCATGATTCATGATTCAATTCATGATTCATGATTCATGATTCAATTCATGATTCAATTCATGATTCATGATTCAATTTATGAATTATGATTCATGATTCATGATTCAATTCATGATTCATGATTCAATTCATGATTTATGATTCACGATTCAATTCATGATTCATGATTCATGATTTAAGATTCAATTCATGATTTTATAATTCATTATTCATGATTCAATTCATGATTTATGGTTCATGATTAAATTCATGATTCATGATTCAATTCATGATTCAATTCATGATTCATGAATCGATTCATGATTCAATTCATGATTCATGATTCGATTCATTATTCATTATTGAATTCATGATTCAATTCATGATTCATGATTCATGATTCGATTCATGATTCATGATTCATGATTCATTTCATGATTCATGATTTGATTAATGATTCATGATTCAATTCATGATTCATGATTCTTGATTCGATTCATGATTCATGATTAATGATTCATAATTTATGATTTGATTAATTATTCATGATTCATGATACAATTCATGATTCATGATTCATGATTCATTTTCAATTCATGAATCATGATTCGATTCATGATTCATGATTCAATTCATGATTCATGATTCGATTCATGATTCATGATTCAATTCATGATTCATGATTCAATTTATGAATTATGATTCATGATTCATGATTCAATTCATGATTCATGATTCAATTCATGATTTATGATTCACGATTCAATTCATGATTCATGATTCATGATTTAAGATTCAATTCATGATTTATAATTCATTATTCATGATTCAATTCATGATTTATGGTTCATGATTAAATTCATGATTCATGATTCAATTCATGATTCAATTCATGATTCATGAATCGATTCATGATTCAATTCATGATTCATGATTCGATTCATTATTCATTATTGAATTCATGATTCAATTCATGATTCATGATTCATGATTCGATTCATGATTCATGATTCATGATTCATTTCATGATTCATGATTTGATTAATGATTCATGATTCGATTCATGATTCATGATTCTTGATTCGATTCATGATTCATGATTAATGATTCATAATTTATGATTTGATTAATTATTCATGATTCATGATACAATTCATGATTCATGATTCATGATTCATTTTCAATTCATGAATCATGATTCGATTCATGATTCATGATTCAATTCATGATTCATGATTCGATTCATGATTCATGATTCATGATTCAATTCATGATTCATGATTCATGATTCATGATTCAATTCATGATTCATGATATATGATTCATGATTCAATTCATGATTCATGATTCATGATTTAATTCATGATTCATGATTCAATTCATGATTCATGATTCATGATTTTATGATTTAATTCATGATTCATGATTCATTTTCAATTCATGAATCATGATTCGATTCATGATTCATGATTCAATTCATGATTCATGATTCGATTCATGATTCATGATTCAATTCATGATTCATGATTCATGATTCATGATTCAATTCATGATTCATGATATATGATTCATGATTCAATTCATGATTTATGATTCATGATTAAATTCATGATTCATGATTCAATTCTTGATTCATGATTCAATTCATGATTCATGAATCGATTCATGATTCATGATTCGATTCATTATTCATTATTGAATTCATGATTCAATTCATGATTCATGATTCATGATTCGATTCATGATTCATGATTCATGATTCATTTCATGATTCATGATTTGATTAATGATTCATGATTCAATTCATGATTCATGATTCGATTCATGATTCATGATTCTTTATTCGATTCATGATTCATGATTAATGATTCATAATTCATGATTTGATTAATTATTCATGATTCATGATTCAATTCATGATTCATGATTCATGATTCATTTTCAATTCATGATTCATGATTCGATTCATGATTCATGATTCAATTCATGATTCATGATTCGATTCATGATTCATGATTCATGATTCAATTCATGATTCATGATTCATGATTCAATTCATGATTCATGATATATGATTCATGATTCAATTCATGATTCATGATTCATGATTTAATTCATGATTCATGATTCAATTCATGATTCATGATTCATGATTTATGATTTAATTCATGATTCATAATTCATGATTCATGATTCAATTCATGATTTATGATTCATGATTAAATTCATGATTCATGATTCAATTCATGATTCATGAATCGATTCATGATTCAATTCATGATTCATGAATCGATTCATGATTCATGAATCGATTCATGATTCATGAATCGATTCATGATTCAATTCATGATTCATGATTCGATTCATTATTCATAATTGAATTCATGATTCAATTCATGATTCATGATTCGATTCATGATTCATGATTCATGATTCATTTCATGATTCATGATTTGATTAATGATTCATTATTCATGATTTGATTTATTATTCATGATTCATGATTCAATTCATGATTCATGATTCATGATTCATTTTCAATTCATGATTCATGATTCGATTCATGATTCATGATTCATGATTCGATTCATGATTCATGATTCATGATTCAATTCATGATTCATGATTCATGATTCATGATTCAATTCATGATTCATGATTCAATTCATGATTTATAATTCATGATTCATGATTCAATTCATTATTCATGATTCATGATTCAATTCATGATTCATGATTCATGATTCAATTCATGATTCATGATTCATGATTCAATTCATGATTCAATTCATGATTCATGATTCATGATTCAATTCATGATTCATGATTCAATTTATGAATTATGATTCATGATTCATGATTCAATTCATGATTCATGATTCAATTCATGATTCATGATTATGATTCACGATTCAATTCATGATTCATGATTCATGATTTAAGATTCAATTCATGATTTATAATTCATTATTCATGATTCAATTCATGATTTATGGTTCATGATTAAATTCATGATTCATGATTCAATTCATGATTCAATTCATGATTCATGAATCGATTCATGATTCAATTCATGATTCATGATTCGATTCATTATTCATTATTGAATTCATGATTCAATTCATGATTCATGATTCATGATTCGATTCATGATTCATGATTCATGATTCATTTCATGATTCATGATTTGATTAATGATTCATGATTCAATTCATGATTCATGATTCGATTCATGATTCATGATTCTTGATTCGATTCATGATTCATGATTAATGATTCATAATTTATGATTTGATTAATTATTCATGATTCATGATACAATTCATGATTCATGATTCATGATTCATTTTCAATTCATGAATCATGATTCGATTCATGATTCATGATTCAATTCATGATTCATGATTCGATTCATGATTCATGATTCATGATTCAATTCATGATTCATGATTCATGATTCAATTCATGATTCATGATTCATGATTCAATTCATGATTCATGATTCATGATTCATGATTCATTTTCAATTCATGATTCATGATTCGATTCATGATTCATGATTCATGATTCGATTCATGATTCATGATTCATGATTCAATTCATGATTCATGATTCATGATTCAATTCATGATTCATGATTCAATTCATGATTTATAATTCATGATTCATGATTCAATTCATTATTCATGATTCATGATTCAATTCATGATTCATGATTCATGATTCAATTCATGATTCATGATTCATGATTCAATTCATGATTCAATTCATGATTCATGATTCATGATTCATGATTCAATTCATGATTCATGATTCAATTTATGAATTATGATTCATAATTCATGATTCAATTCATGATTCATGATTCAATTCATGATTCATGATTTATGATTCACGATTCAATTCATGATTCATGATTCATGATTTAAGATTCAATTCATGATTTATAATTCATTATTCATGATTCAATTCATGATTTATGGTTCATGATTAAATTCATGATTCATGATTCAATTCATGATTCAATTCATGATTCATGAATCGATTCATGATTCGATTCATGATTCATGATTCATTTCATGATTCATGATTTGATTAATGATTCATGATTCAATTCATGATTCATGATTCGATTCATGATTCATGATTCTTGATTCGATTCATGATTCATGATTAATGATTCATAATTTATGATTTGATTAATTATTCATGATTCATGATACAATTCATGATTCATGATTCATGATTCATTTTCAATTCATGAATCATGATTCGATTCATGATTCATGATTCAATTCATGATTCATGATTCGATTCATGATTCATGATTCATGATTCAATTCATGATTCATGATTCATGATTCAATTCATGATTCATGATATATGATTCATGATTCAATTCATGATTCATGATTCATGATTTAATTCATGATTCATAATTCAATTCATGATTCATGATTCATGATTTATGATTTAATTCATGATTCATAATTCATGATTCATGATTCAATTCATGATTTATGATTCATGATTAAATTCATGATTCATGATTCAATTCATTGATTCATGAATCGATTCATGATTCATGATTCGATTCATTATTAATTATTGAATTCATGATTCAATTCATGATTCATGATTCATGATTCGATTCATGATTCATGATTCATGATTCATTTCATGATTCATGATTTGATTAATTATTCATGATTCATGATTCAATTCATGATTCATGATTCATTTTCAATTCATGATTCATGATTCGATTCATGATTCATGATTCATGATTCAATTCATGATTCATGATTCATGATTCATGATTCATGATTCATGATTCAATTCATGATTCATGATATATGATTCATGATCCAATTCATGATTCATGATTCAATTCATAATTCAATTCATGATTCATGATTCAATTTATGAATTATGATTCATGATTCAATTCATGATTCATGATTCATGATTCAATTCATGATTCATGATTCAATTCATGATTCATGATTCAATTCATGATTCATGATTCATGATTCAATTCATGATTCATGATTTAATTCATGATTCATGATTCAATTCATGATTTATAATTCATGATTCATGATTCAATTCATGATTCATGATTCATGATTCATGATTCATGATTCAATTCATGATTCATTATTCAATTCATGATTTATAATTCATGATTCATGATTCAATTCATGATTCATGATTCATGATTTATGATTTAATTCATGATTCATAATTCATGATTCATGATTCAATTCATGATTTATGATTCATGATTCAATTCATGATTCATGATTCATGATTCAATTTATAAATTATGATTCATGATTCAATTCATGATTCATGATTCATGATTCAATTCATGATTCATGATTCAATTCATGATTCATGATTCAATTCATGATTCATGATTCATGATTCAATTCATGATTCATGATTTAATTCATGATTCATGATTCAATTCATGATTTATAATTCATGATTCATGATTCAATTCATGATTCATGATTCATGATTCATGATTCATGATTCAATTCATGATTCATGATTCAATTCATGATTTATAATTCATGATTCATGATTCAATTCATGATTCATGATTCATGATTCATGATTCAATTCATGATTCATGATTCATGATTCAATTCATGATTTATAATTCATGATTCATGATTCAATTCAAGATTCATGATTCATGATTCAATTCATGATTCATGATTCATGATTCAATTCATAATTCATGATTCAATTTATGAATTATGATTCATTATTCAAGATTCAATTCATGATTCATGATTAAATTCATGATTCATGATTCATGATTCAATTTATGAATTATGATTCATGATTAATGATTCAATTCATGATTCATGATTCAATTCATGATTCATGATTCAATTCATGATTCATGATTCAATTCATGATTTATAATTCATGATTCATGATTCAATTCATTATTCATGATTCATGATTCAATTCATGATTCATGATTCATGATTCAATTCATGATTCATGATTCATGATTCAATTCATGATTCATGATTCATGATTCAATTCATGATTCAATTCATGATTCATGATTCATGATTCATGATTCAATTCATGATTCATGATTCAATTCATGATTCATGATTCAATTTATGAATTATGATTCATGATTCATGATTCAATTCATGATTCATGATTCAATTCATGATTCATGATTTATGATTCACGATTCAATTCATGATTCATGATTCATGATTTAAGATTCAATTCATGATTTATAATTCATTATTCATGATTCAATTCATGATTTATGGTTCATGATTAAATTCATGATTCATGATTCAATTCATGATTCAATTCATGATTCATGAATCGATTCATGATTCAATTCATGATTCATGATTCGATTCATTATTCATTATTGAATTCATGATTCAATTCATGATTCATGATTCATGATTCGATTCATGATTCATGATTCATGATTCATTTCATGATTCATGATTTGATTAATGATTCATGATTCAATTCATGATTCATGATTCGATTCATGATTCATGATTCTTGATTCGATTCATGATTCATGATTAATGATTCATAATTTATGATTTGATTAATTATTCATGATTCATGATACAATTCATGATTCATGATTCATTTTCAATTCATGAATCATGATTCGATTCATGATTCATGATTCAATTCATGATTCATGATTCGATTCATGATTCATGATTCATGATTCAATTCATGATTCATGATTCATGATTCATGATTCATTTTCAATTCATGAATCATGATTCGATTCATGATTCATGATTCAATTCATGATTCATGATTCAATTCATGATTCATGATATATGATTCATGATTCAATTCATGATTCATGATTTGATTAATGATTCATTATTCATGATTTGATTTATTATTCATGATTCATGATTCAATTCATGATTCATGATTCATGATTCATTTTCAATTCATGATTCATGATTCGATTCATGATTCATGATTCATGATTCGATTCATGATTCATGATTCATGATTCAATTCATGATTCATGATTCATGATTCATGATTCAATTCATGATTCAATTCATGATTTATAATTCATGATTCATGATTCAATTCATTATTCATGATTCATGATTCAATTCATGATTCATGATTCATGATTCAATTCATGATTCATGATTCATGATTCAATTCATGATTCAATTCATGATTCATGATTCAATTTATGAATTATGATTCATGATTCATGATTCAATTCATGATTCATGATTCAATTCATGATTTATGATTCACGATTCAATTCATGATTCATGATTCATGATTTAAGATTCAATTCATGATTTATAATTCATTATTCATGATTCAATTCATGATTTATGGTTCATGATTAAATTCATGATTCATGATTCAATTCATGATTCAATTCATGATTCATGAATCGATTCATGATTCAATTCATGATTCATGATTCGATTCATTATTCATTATTGAATTCATGATTCAATTCATGATTCATGATTCATGATTCGATTCATGATTCATGATTCATGATTCATTTCATGATTCATGATTTGATTAATGATTCATGATTCAATTCATGATTCATGATTCTTGATTCGATTCATGATTCATGATTAATGATTCATAATTTATGATTTGATTAATTATTCATGATTCATGATACAATTCATGATTCATGATTCATGATTCATTTTCAATTCATGAATCATGATTCGATTCATGATTCATGATTCAATTCATGATTCATGATTCGATTCATGATTCATGATTCAATTCATGATTCATGATTCAATTTATGAATTATGATTCATGATTCATGATTCAATTCATGATTCATGATTCAATTCATGATTTATGATTCACGATTCAATTCATGATTCATGATTCATGATTTAAGATTCAATTCATAAATTATAATTCATTATTCATGATTCAATTCATGATTTATGGTTCATGATTAAATTCATGATTCATGATTCAATTCATGATTCAATTCATGATTCATGAATCGATTCATGATTCAATTCATGATTTCATGATTCGATTCATTATTCATTATTGAATTCATGATTCAATTCATGATTCATGATTCATGATTCGATTCATGATTCATGATTCATGATTCATTTCATGATTCATGATTTGATTAATGATTCATGATTCGATTCATGATTCATGATTCTTGATTCGATTCATGATTCATGATTAATGATTCATAATTTATGATTTGATTAATTATTCATGATTCATGATACAATTCATGATTCATGATTCATGATTCATTTTCAATTCATGAATCATGATTCGATTCATGATTCATGATTCAATTCATGATTCATGATTCGATTCATGATTCATGATTCATGATTCAATTCATGATTCATGATTCATGATTCATGATTCAATTCATGATTCATGATATATGATTCATGATTCAATTCATGATTCATGATTCATGATTTAATTCATGATTCATGATTCAATTCATGATTCATGATTCATGATTTATGATTTAATTCATGATTCATGATTCATTTTCAATTCATGAATCATGATTCGATTCATGATTCATGATTCAATTCATGATTCATGATTCGATTCATGATTCATGATTCAATTCATGATTCATGATTCATGATTCATGATTCAATTCATGATTCATGATATATGATTCATGATTCAATTCATGATTTATGATTCATGATTAAATTCATGATTCATGATTCAATTCATGATTCATGATTCAATTCATGATTCATGAATCGATTCATGATTCATGATTCGATTCATTATTCATTATTGAATTCATGATTCAATTCATGATTCATGATTCATGATTCGATTCATGATTCATGATTCATGATTCATTTCATGATTCATGATTTGATTAATGATTCATGATTCAATTCATGATTCATGATTCGATTCATGATTCATGATTCTTTATTCGATTCATGATTCATGATTAATGATTCATAATTCATGATTTGATTAATTATTCATGATTCATGATTCAATTCATGATTCATGATTCATGATTCATTTTCAATTCATGATTCATGATTCGATTCATGATTCATGATTCAATTCATGATTCATGATTCGATTCATGATTCATGATTCATGATTCAATTCATGATTCATGATTCATGATTCAATTCATGATTCATGATATATGATTCATGATTCAATTCATGATTCATGATTCATGATTTAATTCATGATTCATGATTCAATTCATGATTCATGATTCATGATTTATGATTTAATTCATGATTCATAATTCATGATTCATGATTCAATTCATGATTTATGATTCATGATTAAATTCATGATTCATGATTCAATTCATGATTCATGAATCGATTCATGATTCAATTCATGATTCATGAATCGATTCATGATTCATGAATCGATTCATGATTCATGAATCGATTCATGATTCAATTCATGATTCATGATTCGATTCATTATTCATAATTGAATTCATGATTCAATTCATGATTCATGATTCGATTCATGATTCATGATTCATGATTCATTTCATGATTCATGATTTGATTAATGATTCATTATTCATGATTTGATTTATTATTCATGATTCATGATTCAATTCATGATTCATGATTCATGATTCATTTTCAATTCATGATTCATGATTCGATTCATGATTCATGATTCATGATTCGATTCATGATTCATGATTCATGATTCAATTCATGATTCATGATTCATGATTCATGATTCAATTCATGATTCATGATTCAATTCATGATTTATAATTCATGATTCATGATTCAATTCATTATTCATGATTCATGATTCAATTCATGATTCATGATTCATGATTCAATTCATGATTCATGATTCATGATTCAATTCATGATTCAATTCATGATTCATGATTCATGATTCAATTCATGATTCATGATTCAATTTATGAATTATGATTCATGATTCATGATTCAATTCATGATTCATGATTCAATTCATGATTCATGATTTATGATTCACGATTCAATTCATGATTCATGATTCATGATTTAAGATTCAATTCATGATTTATAATTCATTATTCATGATTCAATTCATGATTTATGGTTCATGATTAAATTCATGATTCATGATTCAATTCATGATTCAATTCATGATTCATGAATCGATTCATGATTCAATTCATGATTCATGATTCGATTCATTATTCATTATTGAATTCATGATTCAATTCATGATTCATGATTCATGATTCGATTCATGATTCATGATTCATGATTCATTTCATGATTCATGATTTGATTAATGATTCATGATTCAATTCATGATTCATGATTCGATTCATGATTCATGATTCTTGATTCGATTCATGATTCATGATTAATGATTCATAATTTATGATTTGATTAATTATTCATGATTCATGATACAATTCATGATTCATGATTCATGATTCATTTTCAATTCATGAAT
This sequence comes from Mixophyes fleayi, assembly GCF_038048845.1. Classification (NCBI taxonomy): domain Eukaryota; kingdom Metazoa; phylum Chordata; class Amphibia; order Anura; family Limnodynastidae; genus Mixophyes; species Mixophyes fleayi. The sequence goes on from NW_027448392.1 coordinate 11,765, forward strand.
CATGATTCGATTCATGATTCATGATTCAATTCATGATTCATGATTCGATTCATGATTCATGATTCATGATTCAATTCATGATTCATGATTCATGATTCAATTCATGATTCATGATTCATGATTCAATTCATGATTCATGATTCATGATTCATGATTCATTTTCAATTCATGATTCATGATTCGATTCATGATTCATGATTCATGATTCGATTCATGATTCATGATTCATGATTCAATTCATGATTCATGATTCATGATTCAATTCATGATTCATGATTCAATTCATGATTTATAATTCATGATTCATGATTCAATTCATTATTCATGATTCATGATTCAATTCATGATTCATGATTCATGATTCAATTCATGATTCATGATTCATGATTCAATTCATGATTCAATTCATGATTCATGATTCATGATTCATGATTCAATTCATGATTCATGATTCAATTTATGAATTATGATTCATAATTCATGATTCAATTCATGATTCATGATTCAATTCATGATTCATGATTTATGATTCACGATTCAATTCATGATTCATGATTCATGATTTAAGATTCAATTCATGATTTATAATTCATTATTCATGATTCAATTCATGATTTATGGTTCATGATTAAATTCATGATTCATGATTCAATTCATGATTCAATTCATGATTCATGAATCGATTCATGATTCGATTCATGATTCATGATTCATTTCATGATTCATGATTTGATTAATGATTCATGATTCAATTCATGATTCATGATTCGATTCATGATTCATGATTCTTGATTCGATTCATGATTCATGATTAATGATTCATAATTTATGATTTGATTAATTATTCATGATTCATGATACAATTCATGATTCATGATTCATGATTCATTTTCAATTCATGAATCATGATTCGATTCATGATTCATGATTCAATTCATGATTCATGATTCGATTCATGATTCATGATTCATGATTCAATTCATGATTCATGATTCATGATTCAATTCATGATTCATGATATATGATTCATGATTCAATTCATGATTCATGATTCATGATTTAATTCATGATTCATGATTCAATTCATGATTCATGATTCATGATTTATGATTTAATTCATGATTCATAATTCATGATTCATGATTCAATTCATGATTTATGATTCATGATTAAATTCATGATTCATGATTCAATTCATGATTCATGAATCGATTCATGATTCATGATTCGATTCATTATTAATTATTGAATTCATGATTCAATTCATGATTCATGATTCATGATTCGATTCATGATTCATGATTCATGATTCATTTCATGATTCATGATTTGATTAATGATTCATGATTCAATTCATGATTCATGATTCGATTCATGATTCATGATTCTTGATTCGATTCATGATTCATGATTAATGATTCATAATTCATGATTTGATTAATTATTCATGATTCATGATTCAATTCATGATTCATGATTCATGATTCATTTTCAATTCATGATTCATGATTCGATTCATGATTCATGATTCAATTCATGATTAATGATTCGATTCATGATTCATGATTCATGATTCAATTCATGATTCATGATTCATGATTCATGATTCAATTCATGATTCATGATATATGATTCATGATTCAATTCATGATTCATGATTCATGATTTAATTCATGATTCATGATTCAATTCATGATTCATGATTCATGATTTATGATTTAATTCATGATTCATAATTCATGATTCATGATTCAATTCATGATTTATGATTCATGATTAAATTCATGATTCATGATTCAATTCATGATTCATGAATCGATTCATGATTCAATTCATGATTCATGAATCGATTCATGATTCATGAATCGATTCATGATTCATGAATCGATTCATGATTCATGAATCGATTCATGATTCGATTCATTATTCATTATTGAATTCATGATTCAATTCATGATTCATGATTCGATTCATGATTCATGATTCATGATTCATTTCATGATTCATGATTTGATTAATGATTCATTATTCATGATTTGATTTATTATTCATGATTCATGATTCAATTCATGATTCATGATTCATGATTCATTTTCAATTCATGATTCATGATTCGATTCATGATTCATGATTAATGATTCATAATTCATGATTTGATTAATTATTCATGATTCATGATTCAATTCATGATTCATGATTCATGATTCATTTTCAATTCATGATTCATGATTCGATTCATGATTCATGATTCAATTCATGATTCATGATTCGATTCATGATTCACGATTCATGATTCAATTCATGATTCATGATTCATGATTCATGATTCAATTCATGATTCATGATATATGATTCATGATTCAATTCATGATTCATGATTCATGATTTAATTCATGATTCATGATTCAATTCATGATTCATGATTCATGATTTATGATTTAATTCATGATTCATAATTCATGATTCATGATTCAATTCATGATTTATGATTCATGATTAAATTCATGATTCATGATTCAATTCATGATTCATGAATCGATTCATGATTCAATTCATGATTCATGAATCGATTCATGATTCATGAATCGATTCATGATTCATGAATCGATTCATGATTCAATTCATGATTCATGACTCGATTCATTATTCATTATTGAATTCATGATTCAATTCATGATTCATGATTCGATTCATGATTCATGATTCATGATTCATTTCATGATTCATGATTTGATTAATGATTCATTATTCATGATTCATTTTCAATTCATGATTCATGATTCGATTCATGATTCATGATTCATGATTCGATTCATGATTCAAGATTCATGATTCAATTCATGATTCATGATTCATGATTCATGATTCAATTCATGATTCATGATATATGATTCATGATTCAATTCATGAGTCATGATTCATGATTCAATTCATGATTCATGATTCATGATTCAATTCATGATTCAATTCATGATTCATGATACATGATTCATGATTCAATTAATGATTCATGATTCAATTTATGAATTATGATTCATGATTCATGATTCAATTCATGATTCATGATTCAATTCATGATTCATGATTTATGATTCACGATTCAATTCATGATTCATGATTTAAGATTCAATTCATGATTTATAATTCATTATTCATGATTAAATTCATGATTTATGGTTCATGATTAAATTCATGATTCATGATTCAATTCATGATTCAATTCATGATTCATGAATCGATTCATGATTCAATTCATGATTCATGATTCGATTCATTATTCATTATTGAATTCATGATTCAATTCATGATTCATGATTCATGATTCGATTCATGATTCATGATTCATGATTCATTTCATGATTCATGATTTGATTAATGATTCATGATTCAATTCATGATTCATGATTCGATTCATGATTCATTATTCTTGATTCGATTCATGATTCATGATTAATGATTCATAATTTATGATTTGATTAATTATTCATGATTCATGATACAATTCATGATTCATGATTCATGATTCATTTTCAATTCATGAATCATGATTCGATTCATGATTCATGATTCAATTCATGATTCATGATTCGATTCATGATTCATGATTCATGATTCAATTCATGATTCATGATTCATGATTCATGATTCAATTCATGATTCATGATATATGATTCATGATTCAATTCATGATTCATGATTCATGATTTAATTCATGATTCATGATTCAATTCATGATTCATGATTCATGATTTATGATTTAATTCATGATTCATAATTCATGATTCATGATTCAATTCATGATTTATGATTCATGATTAAATTCATGATTCATGATTCAATTCATGATTCATGAATCGATTCATGATTCATGATTCGATTCATTATTCATGATTCATGATTCATTTCATGATTCATGATTTGATTAATGATTCATGATTCAATTCATGATTCATGATTCGATTCATGATTCATGATTCTTGATTCGATTCATGATTCATGATTAATGATTCATAATTCATGATTTGATTAATTATTCATGATTCATGATTCAATTCATGATTCATGATTCATGATTCATTTTCAATTCATGATTCATGATTCGATTCATGATTCATGATTCAATTCATGATTCATGATTCGATTCATGATTCAATTCATGATTCATGATTCGATTCATGATTCATGATTCATGATTCAATTCATGATTCATGATTCATGATTCATGATTCAATTCATGATTCATGAAATATGATTCATGATTCAATTCATGATATATGATTCATGATTCAATTCATGATTCATGATTCATGATTTAATTCATGATTCATGATTTAATTCATGATTCATGATTCAATTCATGATTCATAATTCATGATTCATGATTCAATTCATGATTTATGATTCATGATTAAATTCATGATTCATGATTCAATTCATGATTCATGAATCGATTCATGATTCATGAATCGATTCATGATTCAATTCATAATTCATGAATCGATTCATGATTCAATTCATAATTCATGAATCGATTCATGATTCATGAATCGATTCATGATTCATGAATCGATTCATGATTCAATTCATGATTCATGATTCGATTCATGATTCATGATTCATGATTCATTTTCAATTCATGATTCATGATTCGATTCATGATTCATGATTCAATTCATGATTCATGATTTGATTCATGATTCATGATTCGATTCATGATTCATGATTCATGATTCAATTCATGATTCATGATTCATGATTCATGATTCAATTCATGATTCATGATTCATGATTTATGATTTAATTCATGATTCATAATTCATGATTCATGATTCAATTCATGATTTATGATTCATGATTAAATTCATGATTCATGATTCAATTCATGATTCATGAATCGATTCATGATTCATGAATCGATTCATGATTCATGAATCGATTCATGATTCAATTGCATAATTCATGAATCGATTCATGATTCATGAATAGATTCATGATTCATGAATCGATTCATGATTCAATTCATGATTCATGATTCATGATTTATTTTCAATTCATGATTCATGATTCGATTCATGATTCATGATTCAATTCATGATTCATGATTCGATTCATGATTCATGATTCATGATTCAATTCATGATTCATGATTCATGATTCATGATTCAATTCATGATTCATGATATATGATTCATGATTCAATTCATGATTCATGATTCATGATTTAATTCATGATTCATGATTCAATTCATGATTCATGATTCATGATTTATGATTTAATTCATGATTCATAATTCATGATTCATGATTCAATTCATGATTTATGATTAAATTCATGATTCATGATTCAATTCATGATTCAATTCATGATTCATGATTCATGATTCGATTCATTATTCATTATTAAATTCATGATTCAATTCATGATTCATGATTCATAAGTTCGATTCATGATTCATGATTCATGATTCATTTCATGATTCATGATTTGATTAATGATTCATGATTCAATTCATGATTCATGATTCGATTCATGATTCATGATTCTTGATTCGATTCATGATTCATGATTAATGATTCATAATTCATGATTTGATTAATTATTCATGATTCATGATTCAATTCATGATTCATGATTCATGATTCATTTTCAATTCATGATTCATGATTCGATTCATGATTCATGATTCAATTCATGATTCATGATTCGATTCATGATTCATGATTCATGATTCAATTCATGATTCATGATATATGATTCATGATTCAATTCATGATTCATGATTCATGATTTAATTCATGATTCATGATTCAATTCATGATTCATGATTCATGATTTATGATTTAATTCATGATTCATAATTCATGATTCATGATTCAATTCATGATTTATGATTCATGATTAAATTCATGATTCATGATTCAATTCATGATTTCATGAATCGATTCATGATTCATGAATCGATTCATGATTCAATTCATGATTCATGATTCGATTCATTATTCATTATTGAATTCATGATTCAATTCATGATTCATGATTCGATTCATGATTCATGATTCATGATTCATTTCATGATTCATGATTTGATTTATTATTCATGATTCATGATTCAATTCATGATTCATGATTCATGATTCATTTTCAATTCATGATTCGATTCATGATTCATGATTCATGATTCGATTCATGATTCATGATTCATGATTCAATTCATGATTCATGATTCATGATTCATGATTCAATTCATGATTCATGATATATGATTCATGATTCAATTCATGAGTCATGATTTCATGATTCAATTCATGATTCATGATTCATGATTTAATTCATGATTCAAGTCATGATTCATGATTCAATTTATGAATTATGATGCATGATTCATGATTCATGATTCAATTCATGATTCATGATTCATGATTCAATTCATGATTCATGATTCAATTCATGATTCATGATTCAATTCATGATTCATGATTCATGATTCAATTCATGATTCATGATTCAATTCATGATTTATAATTCATGATTCATGATTCAATTCATGATTCATGATTCATGATTCATGATTCAATTCATGATTCATAATTCATGATTCATGATTCAATTCAAGATTCATGATACATGATTCAATTCATGATTCATGATTCATGATTCAATTCATGATTCATGATTCAATTCATGATTCAATTCATGATTCATGATTCATGATTTAATTTATGAATTATGATTCATTATTCAAGATTCAATTCATGATTCATGATTCAATTCATGATTCATTATTCATGATTCAATTCATGATTCAATTCATGATTAAATTCATGGTTCATGATTCATGATTCAATTTATGAATTATGATTCATGATTCATGATTTAATTCATGATTCATGATTCAATTCATGATTCATGATTCAATTCATGATTCATGATTCAATTCATGATTTATAATTCATGATTCATGATTCAATTCATGATTCATGATTCAATTCATGATTCATGATTCAGTTCATGATTCATAATTCATGATTCATGATTTAATTCATGATTCATGATTCAATTCATGATTCATAATTCATGATTCATGATTCAATTCATGATTCATGATTCATGATTCAATTCATGATTCATGATTCAATTCATGATTCATGATTCATGATTTAATTCATGATTCATGATTTTATGATTCAATTCATGATTCATGATTCATGATTCAATTTATGATTCATGATTCAATTTATGAATTATGATTCATGATTCATGATTAAATTCATGATTCATGTTTCAATTCATGATTCATGAATCGATTCATGATTCATGATTCGATTCATTATTCATTATTGAATTCATGATTCAATTCATGATTCATGATTCATGATTCGATTCATGATTCATGATTCATGATTCATTTCATGATTCATGATTTGATTAATGATTCATGATTCAATTCATGATTCATGATTTGATTCATGATTCATGATTCATGATTCAGTTCATGATTCATAATTCATGATTCATGATTTAATTCATGATTCATGATTCAATTCATGATTCATGATTCGATTCATGATTCATTATTCTTGATTCGATTCATGATTCATGATTAATGATTCATAATTTATGATTTGATTAATTATTCATGATTCATGATACAATTCATGATTCATGATTCATGATTCATTTTCAATTCATGAATCATGATTCGATTCATGATTCATGATTCAATTCATGATTCATGATTCGATTCATGATTCATGATTCATGATTCAATTCATGATTCATGATTCATGATTCATGATTCAATTCATGATTCATGATATATGATTCATGATTCAATTCATGATTCATGATTCATGATTTAATTCATGATTCATGATTCAATTCATGATTCATGATTCATGATTTATGATTTAATTCATGATTCATAATTCATGATTCATGATTCAATTCATGATTTATGATTCATGATTAAATTCATGATTCATGATTCAATTCATGATTCATGAATTGATTCATGATTCATGATTCGATTCATTATTCATTATTGAATTCATGATTCAATTCATGATTCATGATTCATGATTCGATTCATGATTCATGATTCATGATTCATTTCATGATTCATGATTTGATTAATGATTCATGATTCAATTCATGATTCATGATTCGATTCATGATTCATGATTCTTGATTCGATTCATGATTCATGATTAATGATTCATAATTCATGATTTGATTAATTATTCATGATTCATGATTCAATTCATGATTCATGATTCATGATTCAGTTCATGATTCATAATTCATGATTCATGATTTAATTCATGATTCATGATTCAATTCATGATTCATAATTCATGATTCATGATTCAATTCATGATTCATGATTCATGATTCAATTCATGATTCATGATTCATGATTCAATTCATGATTCATGATTCATGATTTATTTCATGATTCATGATTCATGATTCAATTCATGATTCATGATTCATGATTCAATTTATGATTCATGATTCAATTTATGAATTATGATTCATGATTCATGATTAAATTCATGATTCATGTTTCAATTAATGATTCATGAATCGATTCATGATTCATGATTCGATTCATTATTCATTATTGAATTCATGATTCAATTCATGATTCATGATTCATGATTCGATTCATGATTCATGATTCATGATTCATTTCATGATTCATGATTTGATTAATGATTCATGATTCAATTCATGATTCATGATTTGATTCATGATTCATGATTCATGATTCAGTTCATGATTCATAATTCATGATTCATGATTTAATTCATGATTCATGATTCAATTCATGATTCATGATTCGATTCATGATTCATTATTCTTGATTCGATTCATGATTCATGATTAATGATTCATAATTTATGATTTGATTAATTATTCATGATTCATGATACAATTCATGATTCATGATTCATGATTCATTTTCAATTCATGAATCATGATTCGATTCATGATTCATGATTCAATTCATGATTCATGATTCGATTCATGATTCATGATTCATGATTCAATTCATGATTCATGATTCATGATTCAATTCATGATTCATGATATATGATTCATGATTCAATTCATGATTCATGATTCATGATTTAATTCATGATTCATGATTCAATTCATGATTCATGATTCATGATTTATGATTTAATTCATGATTCATAATTCATGATTCATGATTCAATTCATGATTTATGATTCATGATTAAATTCATGATTCATGATTCAATTCATGATTCATGAATTGATTCATGATTCATGATTCGATTCATTATTCATTATTGAATTCATGATTCAATTCATGATTCATGATTCATGATTCGATTCATGATTCATGATTCATGATTCATTTCATGATTCATGATTTGATTAATGATTCATGATTCAATTCATGATTCATGATTCGATTCATGATTCATGATTCTTGATTCGATTCATGATTCATGATTAATGATTCATAATTCATGATTTGATTAATTATTCATGATTCATGATTCAATTCATGATTCATGATTCATTTTCAATTCATGATTCATGATTCGATTCATGATTCATGATTCAATTCATGATTCATGATTCGATTCATGATTCATGATTCAATTCATGATTCATGATTCATGATTCAATTCATGATTCATGATATATGATTCATGATTCAATTCATGATTCATGATTCATGATTTAATTCATGATTCATGATTCAATTCATGATTCATGATTCATGATTTATGATTTAATTCATGATTCATAATTCATGATTCATGATTCAATTCATGATTTATGATTCATGATTAAATTCATGATTCATGATTCAATTCATGATTCATGAATCGATTCATGATTCATGAATCGATTCATGATTCAATTCATAATTTATGAATCGATTCATGATTCGTGAATCGATTCATGATTCATGAATCGATTCATGATTCAATTCATGATTCATGATTTGATTCATGATTCATGATTCATGATTCATTTTCAATTCATGATTCATGATTCGATTCATGATTCATGATTCAATTCCTGATTCATGATTCGATTCATGATTCATGATTCATGATTCAATTCATGATTCATGATTCATGATTCATGATTCAATTCATGATTCATGATTCATGATTCAATTCATGATTCATGATTCATGATTTATGATTTAATTCATGATTCATAATTCATGATTCATGATTCAATTCATGATTTATGATTCATGATTAAATTCATGATTCATGATTCAATTCATGATTCATGAATCGATTCATGATTCATGAATCGATTCATGATTCAATTCATAATTCATGAATCGATTCATGATTCATGAATCGATTCATGATTCATGAATCGATTCATGATTCATGAATCAATTCATGATTCAATTCATGATTCATGATTCATGATTCATTTTCAATTCGTGATTCATGATTCGATTCATGATTCATGATTCAATTCATGATTCATGATTCGATTCATGATTCATGATTCATGATTCAATTCATGATTCATGATTCATGATTCATGATTCAATTCATGATTCATGATATATGATTCATGATTCATTTCATGATTCATGATTCATGATTTAATTCATGATTCATGATTCAATTCATGATTCATGATTCATGATTTATGATTTAATTCATGATTCATAATTCATGATTCATGATTCAATTCATGATTTATGATTAAATTCATGATTCATGATTCAATTCATGATTCAATTCATGATTCATGATTCATGATTCGATTCATTATTCATTATTGAATTCATGATTCAATTCATGATTCATGATTCATGATTCGATTCATGATTCATGATTCATGATTCATTTCATGATTCATGATTTGATTAATGATTCATGATTCAATTCATGATTCATGATTCGATTCATGATTCATGATTCTTGATTCGATTCATGATTCATGATTAATGATTCATAATTCATGATTTGATTAATTATTCATGATTCATGATTCAATTCATGATTCATGATTCATGATTCATTTTCAATTCATGATTCATGATTCGATTCATGATTCATGATTCAATTCATGATTCATGATTCGATTCATGATTCATGATTCATGATTCAATTCATGATTCATGATTCATGATTCATGATTCAATTCATGATTCATGATATATGATTCATGATTCAATTCATGATTCATGATTCATGATTTAATTCATGATTCATGATTCAATTCATGATTCATGGTTCATGATTTATGATTTAATTCATGATTTATAATTCATGATTCATTATTCAATTCATGATTTATGATTCATGAATAAATTCATGATTCATGATTCAATTCATGATTTATGAATTGATTCATGATTCATGAATCGATTCATGATTCAATTCATGATTCATGATTTGATTCATTATTCATTATTGAATTCATGATTCAATTCATGATTCATGATTCGATTCATGATTCATGATTCATGATTAATTTCATGATTCATGATTTGATTAATGATTCATTATTCATGATTTGATTTATTATTCATGATTCATGATTCAATTCATGATTCATGATTCATGATTCATTTTCAATTCATGATTCATGATTCGATTCATGATTCATTATTCATGATTCGATTCATGATTCATGATTCATGATTCAATTCATGATTCATGATTCATGATTCATGATTCAATTCATGATTCATGATTCAATTCATGATTTATAATTCATGATTCATGATTCAATTCATTATTCATGATTCATGATTCAATTCACGATTCATGATTCATGAATTATGATTCATGATTCATGATTCAATTCATGATTCATGATTCAATTCATGATTCATGATTCATGATTCAATTCATGATTCATGATTCAATTTATGAATTATGATTCATGATTCATGATTCAATTCATGATTCATGATTCAATTCATGATTCATGATTTATGATTCACGATTCAATTCATGATTCATGATTCATGATTTAAGATTCAATTCATGATTTATAATTCATTATTCATGATTCAATTCATGATTTATGGTTCATGATTAAATTCATGATTCATGATTCAATTCATGATTCAATTCATGATTCATGAATCGATTCATGATTCAATTCATGATTCATGATTCGATTCATTATTCATTAATGAATTCATGATTCAATTCATGATTCATGATTCATGATTCGATTCATGATTCATGATTCATGATTCATTTCATGATTCATGATTTGATTAATGATTCATGATTCAATTCATGATTCATGATTCGATTCATGATTCATGATTCTTGATTCGATTCATGATTCATGATTAATGATTCATAATTTATGATTTGATTAATTATTCATGATTCATGATACAATTCATGATTCATGATTCATGATTCATTTTCAATTCATGAATCATGATTCGATTCATGATTCATGATTCAATTCATGATTCATGATTTATGATTTAATTCATGATTCATAATTCATGATTCATTATTTCAATTCATGATTTATGATTCATGATTAAATTCATAATTCATGATTCAATTCATGATTCATGAATCAATTCATGATTCATGAATCGATTCATGATTCAATTCATGATTCATGATTCGATTCATTATTCATTATTGAATTCATGATTCAATTCATGATTCATGATTCGATTCATGATTCATGATTCATGATTCATTTCATGATTCATGATTTGATTAATGATTCATTATTCATGATTTGATTTATTATTCATGATTCATGATTCAATTCATGATTCATGATTCATGATTCATTTTCAATTCATGATTCATGATTCGATTCATGATTCATGATTCATGATTCGATTCATGATTCATGATTCATGATTCAATTCATGATTCATGATTCATGATTCAATTCATGATTCATGATTCATGATTTAATTCATGATTTAATTCATGATTCATGATTCAATTTATGAATTATGATGCATGATTCATGATTCATGATTCAATTCATGATTCATGATTCATGATTCAATTCATGATTCATGATTCAATTCATGATTCATGATTCAATTCATGATTCATGATTCAATTCATGATTCATGATTCGATTCATTATTCATTATTGAATTCATGATTCAATTCATGATTCATGATTCGATTCATGATCCATGATTCATGATTCATTTCATGATTCATGATTTGATTAATGATTCATTATTCATGATTTGATTTATTATTCATGATTCATGATTCAATTCATGATTCATGATTCATGATTCATTTTCAATTCATGATTTATGATTCGATTCATGATTCATGATTCATGATTCGATTCATGATTCATGATTCATGATTCAATTCATGATTCATGATTCATGATTCATGATTCAATTCATGATTCATGATTCAATTCATGATTTATAATTCATGATTCATGATTCAATTCATTATTCTTGATTCATGATTCAATTCATGATTCATGATTCATGATTCAATTCATGATTCAATTCATGATTCATGATTCATGATTCAATTCATGATTCATGATTCAATTTATGAATTATGATTCATGATTCATGATTCAATTCATGATTCATGATTCAATTCATGATTCATGATTTATGATTCACGATTCAATTCATGATTCATGATTCATGATTTAAGATTCAATTCATGATTTATAATTCATTATTCATGATTCAATTCATGATTTATGGTTCATGATTAAATTCATGATTCATGATTCAATTCATTATTCAATTCATGATTCATGAATCGATTCATGATTCAATTCATGATTCATGATTCGATTCATTATTCATTATTGAATTCATGATTCAATTCATGATTCATGATTCATGATTCGATTCATGATTCATGATTCATGATTCATTTCATGATTCATGATTTGATTAATGATTCATGATTCAATTCATGATTCATGATTCGATTCATGATTCATGATTCTTGATTCGATTCATGATTCATGATTAATGATTCATAATTTATGATTTGATTAATTATTCATGATTCATGATACAATTCATGATTCATGATTCATGATTCATTTTCAATTCATGAATCATGATTCGATTCATGATTCATGATTCAATTCATGATTCATGATTCGATTCATGATTCATGATTCATGATTTATGATTTAATTCATGATTCATAATTCATGATTCATGATTCAATTCATGATTTATGATTCATGATTAAATTCATGATTCATGATTCAATTCATGATTCATGAATCGATTCATGATTCATGATTCGATTCATTATTCATTATTGAATTCATGATTCAATTCATGATTCATGATTCATGATTCGATTCATGATTCATGATTCATGATTCATTTCATGATTCATGATTTGATTAATGATTCATGATTCAATTCATGATTCATGATTCGATTCATGATTCATGATTCTTGATTCTATTCATGATTCATGATTAATGATTCATAATTCATGATTTTATTAATTATTCATGATTCATGATTCAATTCATGATTCATGATTCATGATTCATTTTCAATTCATGATTCATGATTCGATTCATGATTCATGATTCAATTCATGATTCATGATTCGATTCATGATTCATGATTCATGATTCAATTCATGATTCATGATTCATGATTCATGATTCAATTCATGATTCATGATATATGATTCATGATTCAATTCATGATTCATGATTCATGATTTAATTCATGATTCATGATTCAATTCATGATTCATGATTCATGATTTATGATTTAATTCATGATTCATAATTCATGATTCATGATTCAATTCATGATTTATGATTCATGATTAAATTCATGATTCATGATTCAATTCATGATTCATGAATCGATTCATGATTCATGATTCGATTCATTATTCATTATTGAATTCATGATTCAATTCATGATTCATGATTCATGATTCGATTCATGATTCATGATTCATGATTCATTTCATGATTCATGATTTGATTAATGATTCATGATTCAATTCATGATTCATGATTCGATTCATGATTCATGATTCTTGATTCTATTCATGATTCATGATTAATGATTCATAATTCATGATTTGATTAATTATTCATGATTCATGATTCAATTCATGATTCATGATTCATGATTCATTTTCAATTCATGATTCATGATTCGATTCATGATTCATGATTCAATTCATGATTCATGATTCGATTCATGATTCATGATTCATGATTCAATTCATGATTCATGATTCATGATTCATGATTCAATTCATGATTCATGATATATGATTCATGATTCAATTCATGATTCATGATTCATGATTTAATTCATGATTCATGATTCAATTCATGATTCATGATTCATGATTTATGATTTAATTCATGATTCATAATTCATGATTCATGATATATGATTCATGATTCAATTCATGATTCATGATTCATGATTTAATTCATGATTCATGATTCAATTCATGATTCATGATTCATGATTTATGATTTAATTCATGATTCATAATTCATGATTCATGATTCAATTCATGATTTATGATTCATGATTAAATTCATGATTCATGATTCAATTCATGATTCAATTCATGATTCATGAATCATGAATCGATTCATGATTCATGAATCGATTCATGATTCAATTCATGATTCATGATTCGATTCATTATTCATTATTGAATTCATGATTCAATTCATGATTCATGATTCGATTCATGATTCATGATTCATGATTCATTTCATTATTCATGATTTGATTTATTATTCATGATTCATGATTCAATTCATGATTCATGATTCATGATTCATTTTCAATTCATGATTCATGATTCGATTCATGATTCATGATTCATGATTCGATTCATGATTCATGATTCATGATTCAATTCATGATTCATGATTCATGATTCATGATTCAATTCATGATTCATGATATATGATTCATGATTCAATTCATGAGTCATGATTCATGATTCATGATTCATGATTTAATTCATGATTCAATTCATGATTCATGATTCAATTTATGAATTATGATGCATGATTCATGATTCATGATTCAATTCATGATTCATGATTCATGATTCAATTCATGATTCATGATTCAATTCATGATTCATGATTGAATTCATGATTCATGATTCAATTCATGATTTATAATTCATGATTCATGATTCAATTCATGATTCATGATTCATGATTCATGATTCAATTCATGATTCATGATATATGATTCATGATTCAATTCATGAGTCATGATTCATGATTCAATTCATGATTCATGATTCATGATTTAATTCATGATTCAATTCATGATTCATGATTCAATTTATGAATTATGATGCATGATTCATGATTCATGATTCAATTCATGATTCATAATTCATGATTCATGATTCAATTCAAGATTCATGATACATGATTCAATTCATGATTCATGATTCATGATTCAATTCATGATTCATGATTCAATTCATGATTCAATTCATGATTCATGATTCATGATTTAATTTATGAATTATGATTCATTATTCAAGATTCAATTCATGATTCATGATTCAATTCATGATTCATGATTCATGATTCAATTCATGATTCAATTCATGATTAAATTCATGGTTCATGATTCATGATTCAATTTATGAATTATGATTCATGATTCATGATTTAATTCATGATTCATGATTCAATTCATGATTCATGATTCAATTCATGATTCAATTCATGATTCAATTCATGATTAAATTCATGGTTCATGATTCATGATTCAATTCATGATTAAATTCATGGTTCATGATTCATGATTCAATTTATGAATTATGATTCATGATTCATGATTTAATTCATGATTCATGATTCAATTCATGATTCATGATTCAATTCATGATTCATGATTCAATTCATGATTTATAATTCATGATTCATGATTCAATTCATGATTCATGATTCAATTCATGATTCATGATTCAATTCATGATTCATGATTCATGATTCAGTTCATGATTCATAATTCATGATTCATGATTTAATTCATGATTCATGATTCATGATTCAATTCATGATTCATAATTCATGATTCATGATTCAATTCATGATTCATGATTCATGATTCAATTCATGATTCATGATTCATGATTCAATTCATGATTCATGATTCATGATTTAATTCATGATTCATGATTCATGATTCAATTCATGATTCATGATTCATGATTCAATTTATGATTCATGATTCAATTTATGAATTATGATTCATGATTCATGATTAATGGTTCAATTCATGATTCATGATTTATGATTCATGATTCAATTCATGATTCATGATTCATGATTCATGATTCATTATTCAATTCATGATTCATAATTCATGATTCATGATTCAATTCATGATTTATGATTCATGATTAAATTCATGATTCAATTCATAATTCAATTCATGATTCATGAATCGATTCATGATTCAATTCATGATTCATGATTCGATTCATTATTCATTATTGAATACATGATTCAATTCATGCTTCATGATTCATGATTCGATTCATGATTCATGATTCATTTCATGATTAATGATTTGATTAATGATTCATGATTCAATTCATGATTCATGATTCGATTCATGATTCATGATTCTTGATTCGATTCATGATTCATGATTAATGATTCATGATTTGATTAATTATTCATGATTCATGATTTAATTCATGATTCATGATTTAATTCATGATTCATTATTCATGATTCATTTTCAATTCATGATTCATAAATGATGATTCAATTCATGATTCATAATTCATGATTCATGATTAAATTCATGATTTATGATTCATGATTAAATTCATGATTCATGATTCAATTCATGATTCAATTCATGATTCATGAATCAATTCATGATTCAATTCATGATTCATGATTCGATTCATGATTCATTATTGATTTCATGATTCAATTCATGATTCATGATTCGATTCATGATTCATGATTCATGATTCGATTCATGATTCATGATTCATGATTCATTTCATGATTCATGATTTGATTAATGATTCATGATTCATGATTCAATTTATGATTCATGATTCGATTCATGATTCAATTCATGATTCATGATATATGATTCATGATTCAATTCATGATTCATGATTCATGATTTAATTCATGATTCATGATTCAATTCATGATTCATGATTCATGATTTATGATTTAATTCATGATTCATAATTCATGATTCATGATTCAATTCATGATTTATGATTCATGATTAAATTCATGATTCATGTTTCAATTCATGATTCATGAATCGATTCATGATTCATGATTCGATTCATTATTCATTATTGAATTCATGATTCAATTCATGATTCATGATTCATGATTCGATTCATGATTCATGATTCATGATTCAATTCATGATTCATGATTCGATTCATGATTCATGATTCTTGATTCGATTCATGATTCATGATTAATGATTCATAATTCATGATTTGATTAATTATTCATGATTCATGATTCAATTCATGATTCATGATTCATGATTCATTTTCAATTCATGATTCATGATTCGATTCATGATTCATGATTCAATTCATGATTCATGATTCGATTCATGATTCATGATTCATGATTCAATTCATGATTCATGATTCATGATTCATGATTCAATTCATGATTCATGATATATGATTCATGATTCAATTCATGATTCATGATTCATGATTTAATTCATGATTCATGATTCAATTCATGATTCATGATTCATGATTTATGATTTAATTCATGATTCATAATTCATGATTCATGATTCAATTCATGATTTATGATTCATGATTAAATTCATGATTCATGATTCAATTCATGATTCATGAATCGATTCATGATTCATGAATCGATTCATGATTCATGAATCGATTCATGATTCAATTCTTGATTCATGATTCGATTCATTATTCATTATTGAATTCATGATTCAATTCATGATTCATGATTCGATTCATGATTCATGATTCATGATTCATTTCATGATTCATGATTTGATTAATGATTCATTATTCATGATTTGATTTATTATTCATGATTCATGATTCAATTCATGATTCATGATTCATGATTCATTTTCAATTCATGATTCGATTCATGATTCATGATTCATGATTCGATTCATGATTCATGATTCATGATTCAATTCATGATTCATGATTCATGATTCATGATTCAATTCATGATTCATGATATATGATTCATGATTCAATTCATGAGTCATGATTCATGATTCAATTCATGATTCATGATTCATGATTTAATTCATGATTCAATTCATGATTCATGATTCAATTTATGAATTATGATGCATGATTCATGATTCATGATTCAATTCATGATTCATGATTCAATTCATGATTCATGATTCATGATTCAATTCATGATTCATGATTCAATTCATGATTCATGATTCAATTCATGATTCATGATTCATGATTCAATTCATGATTCATGATTCAATTCATGATTTATAATTCATGATTCATGATTCAATTCATGATTCATGATTCATGATTCATGATTCAATTCATGATTCATAATTCATGATTCATGATTCAATTCAAGATTCATGATACATGATTCAATTCATGATTCATGATTCATGATTCAATTCATGATTCATGATTCAATTCATGATTCAATTCATGATTCATGATTTAATTTATGAATTATGATTCATTATTCAAGATTCAATTCATGATTCATGATTCAATTCATGATTCATGATTCATGATTCAATTCATGATTCAATTCATGATTAAATTCATGGTTCATGATTCATGATTCAATTTATGAATTATGATTCATGATTCATGATTTAATTCATGATTCATGATTCAATTCATGATTCATGATTCAATTCATGATTCATGATTCAATTCATGATTTATAATTCATGATTCATGATTCAATGCATGATTCATGATTCAATTCATGATTCATGATTCATGATTCAGTTCATGATTTATAATTCATGATTCATGATTTAATTCATGATTCATGATTCAATTCATGATTCATGATTCAATTCATGATTCATGATTCAATTCATGATTTATAATTCATGATTCATGATTCAATTCATGATTCATGATTCATGATTCAATTCATGATTCATGATTTATGATTTAATTCATGATTCATAATTCATGATTCATGATTCAATTCATGATTTATGATTCATGATTAAATTCATGATTCATGATTCAATTCATGATTCATGAATCGATTCATGATTCATGAATCGATTCATGATTCATGAATCGATTCATGATTCAATTCTTGATTCATGATTCGATTCATTATTCATTATTGAATTCATGATTCAATTCATGATTCATGATTCGATTCATGATTCATGATTCATGATTCAATTCATGATTCATGATTTGATTAATGATTCATTATTCATGATTTGATTTATTATTCATGATTCATGATTCAATTCATGATTCATGATTCATGATTCATTTTCAATTCATGATTCGATTCATGATTCATGATTCATGATTCGATTCATGATTCATGATTCATGATTCAATTCATGATTCATGATTCATGATTCAATTCATGAGTCATGATTCATGATTCAATTCATGATTCATGATTCATGATTTAATTCATGATTCAATTCATGATTCATGATTCAATTTATGAATTATGATGCATGATTCATGATTCATGATTCAATTTATGATTCATGATTCATGATTCAATTCATGATTCATGATTCATGATTCAATTCATGATTCATGATTCAATTCATGATTCATGATTCAATTCATGATTCATGATTCAATTCATGATTCATGATTCAATTCATGATTTATAATTCATGATTCATGATTCAATTCATGATTCATGATTCATGATTCATGATTCAATTCATGATTCATAATTCATGATTCATGATTCAATTCAAGATTCATGATACATGATTCAATTCATGATTCATGATTCATGATTCAATTCATGATTCATGATTCAATTCATGATTCAATTCATGATTCATGATTCATGATTTAATTTATGAATTATGATTCATTATTCAAGATTCAATTCATGATTCATGATTCAATTCATGATTTATGATTCATGATTCAATTCATGATTCAATTCATGATTAAATTCATGGTTCATGATTCATGATTCAATTTATGAATTATGATTCATGATTCATGATTTAATTCATTATTCATGATTCAATTCATGATTCATGATTCAATTCATGATTCATGATTCAATTCATGATTTATAATTCATGATTCATGATTCAATTCATGATTCATGATTCAATTCATGATTCATGATTCATGATTCAGTTCATGATTCATAATTCATGATTCATGATTTAATTCATGATTCATGATTCATGATTCAATTCATGATTCATAATTCATGATTCATGATTCAATTCATGATTCATGATTCATGATTCAATTCATGATTCATGATTCAATTTATGAATTATGATTCATGATTCATGATTAATGGTTCAATTCATGATTCATGATTCATGATTCATTATTCAATTCATGATTCATAATTCATGATTCATGATTCAATTCATCATTTATGATTCATGATTAAATTCATGATTCATGATTCATGATTCAATTCATGATTCATGATTCATGATTCAATTTATGATTCATGATTCAATTTATGAATTATGATTCATGATTCATGATTAATGGTTCAATTCATGATTCATGATTCATGATTCATTATTCAATTCATGATTCATAATTCATGATTCATGATTCAATTCATGATTTATGATTCATGATTAAATTCATGATTCATGATTCAATTCATAATTCAATTCATGATTCATGAATCGATTCATGATTCAATTCATGATTCATGATTCGATTCATTATTCATTATTGAATACATGATTCAATTCATGCTTCATGATTCATGATTCGATTCATGATTCATGATTCATGATTCATTTCATGATTAATGATTTGATTAATGATTCATGATTCAATTCATGATTCATGATTCGATTCATGATTCATGATTCTTAAATCGATTCATGATTCATGATTAATGATTCATGATTTGATTAATTATTCATGATTCATGATTTAATTCATGATTCATGATTTAATTCATGATTCATTATTCATGATTCATTTTCAATTCATGATTCATGATTCGATTCATGATTCATGATTCAATTCATGATTCATGATTCGATTCATGATTCATGATTCAATTCATGATTCATGATTCAGGATTCTATTCATGATTCATGATATATGATTCATGATTCAATTCATAATTCATGATTCATGATTCAATTCATGATTCAATTCATGATTCATGTTTCAATTCATGATTCATGATTCAATTCATGATTCATGATTCATGATTCAATTCATGATTCATGATTCATGATTCAATTTATGAATTATGATTCATGATTTATGATTCAATTCATGATTCATGATTCATGATTCAATTCATGATTCATGATTCATAAATGATGATTCAATTCATGATTCATAATTCATGATTCATGATTCAATTCATGATTTATGATTCATGATTAAATTCATGCATTCATGATTCAATTCATGATTCAATTCATGATTCATGAATCAATTCATGATTCAATTCATGATTCATGATTCGATTCATGATTCATTATTGATTTCATGATTCAATTCATGATTCATGATTCGATTCATAATTCATGATTCATGATTCGATTCATGATTCATGATTCATGATTCATTTCATGATTCATGATTTGATTAATGATTCATGATTCATGATTCATGATTCGATTCATGATTCATGATTCATGATTCAATTCATGATTCATGATTCATGATTCAATTCATGATTCATGATTCAATTCATGATTCATGATTCAAGTTCATGATTCATGATTCATGATTCAATTCATGATTCATGATTCATGATTCAATTCATGATTCATGATTCAATTCATGATTCATGATTCAATTCATGATTCATGATTCATGATTCAATTCATGATTCATGATTCAATTCATGATTCATGATTCAATTCATGATTTATAATTCATGATTCATGATTCAATTCATGATTCATGATTCATGATTCATGATTCAATTCATGATTCATAATTCATGATTCATGATTCAATTCAAGATTCATGATACATGATTCAATTCATGATTCATGATTCATGATTCAATTCATGATTCATGATTCAATTCATGATTCAATTCATGATTCATGATTCATGATTTAATTTATGAATTATGATTCATTATTCAAGATTCAATTCATGATTCATGATTCAATTCATGATTCATGATTCATGATTCAATTCATGATTAAATTCATGGTTCATGATTCAATTTATGAATTATGATTCATGATTCATGATTTAATTCATGATTCATGATTCAATTCATGATTCATGATTCAATTCATGATTTATAATTCATGATTCATGATTCAATTCATGATTCATGATTCAATTCATGATTCATGATTCATGATTCAATTCATGATTCATAATTCATGATTCCATGATTCAATTCATGATTCATGATTCATGATTCAATTCATGATTCATGATTCATGATTCAATTCATGATTTCATGATTCATGATTTAATTCATGATTCATGATTCATGATTCAATTCATGATTCATGATTCATGTTTCAATTCATGATTCATGATTCAATTCATGATTCATGATTCATGATTCAATTCATGATTCATGATTCATGATTCAATTTATGAATTATGATTCATGATTTATGATTCAATTCATGATTCATGATTCATGATTCAATTCATGATTCATGATTCATAAATGATGATTCAATTCATGATTCATAATTCATGATTCATGATTCAATTCATGATTTATGATTCATGATTAAATTCATGATTCATGATTCAATTCATGATTCAATTCATGATTCATGAATCAATTCATGATTCAATTCATGATTCATGATTCGATTCATGATTCATTATTGATTTCATGATTCAATTCATGATTCATGATTCGATTCATGATTCCATGATTCATGATTCGATTCATGATTCATGATTCATGATTCATTTCATGATTCATGATTTGATTAATGATTCATGATTCATGATTCATGATTCGATTCATGATTCATGATTCAATTCATGATTCATGATTCATGATTCATGATTCAATTCATGATTCAATGATATATGATTCATGATTCAATTCATGAGTCATGATTCATGATTTCAATTCATGATTCATGATTCATGATTTAATTCATGATTCAATTCATGATTCATGATTCAATTTATGAATTATTGATGCATGATTCATGATTCATGATTCAATTCATGATTCATGATTCATGATTCAATTCATGATTCATGATTCATGATTCAATTCATGATTCATGATTCAATTCATGATTCATGATTCAATTCATGATTCATGATTCATGATTCAATTCATGATTCATGATTCAATTCATGATTCATGATTCAATTCATGATTTATAATTCATGATTCATGATTCAATTCATGATTCATGATTCATGATTCATGATTCAATTCATGATTCATAATTCATGATTCATGATTCCAATTCAAGATTCATGATACATGATTCAATTCATGATTCATGATTCATGATTCAATTCATGATTCATAATTCAATTCATGATTCAATTCATGATTCATGATTCATGATTTAATTTATGAATTATGATTCATTAATTCAAGATTCAATTCATGATTCATGATTCAATTCATGATTCATGATTCATGATTCAATTCATGATTCAATTCATGATTAAATTCATGGTTCATGATTCATGATTCAATTTATGAATTATGATTCATGATTCATGATTTAATTCATGATTCATGATTCAATTCATGATTCATGATTCAATTCATGATTCATGATTCAATTCATGATTTATAATTCATGATTCATGATTCAATTCATGATTCATGATTCAATTCATGATTCAATGATTCATGATTCAGTTCATGATTCATAATTCATGATTCATGATTTTAATTCATGATTCATGATTCATGATTCAATTCATGATTCATAATTCATGATTCATGATTCAATTCATGATTCATGATTCATGATTCAATTCATGATTCATGATTCATGATTCAATTCATGATTCATGATTCATGATTTAATTCATGATTCATGATTCATGATTCAATTCATGATTCATGATTCATGATTCAATTTATGATTCATGATTCAATTTATGAATTATGATTCATGATTCATGATTAATGGTTCAATTCATGATTCATGATTCATGATTCATGATTCATTATTCAATTCATGATTTATGATTCATGATTAAATTCATGATTCATGATTCAATTCATATTTCAATTCATGATTCATGAATCGATTCATGATTCAATTCATGATTCATGATTCGATTCATTATTCATTATTGAATTCATGATTCAATTCATGATTCATGATTCATGATTCGATTCATGATTCATGATTCATGATTCATTTCATGATTCATGATTTGATTCATGATTCATGATTCAATTCATGATTCATGATTCATGATTCAATTCATGATTCATGATTCAATTCATGATTCATGATTCAATTCATGATTTATAATTCATGATTCATGATTCAATTCATGATTCATGATTCATTATTCAATTCATGATTTATGATTCATGATTAAATTCATGATTCATGATTCAATTCATATTTCAATTCATGATTCATGAATCGATTCATGATTCAATTCATGATTCATGATTCGATTCATTATTCATTATTGAATTCATGATTCAATTCATGATTCATGATTCATGATTCGATTCATGATTCATGATTCATGATTCATTTCATGATTCATGATTTGATTCATGATTCATGATTCAATTCATGATTCATGATTCATGATTCAATTCATGATTCATGATTCAATTCATGATTCATGATTCAATTCATGATTTATAATTCATGATTCATGATTCAATTCATGATTCATGATTCATGATTCATGATTCAATTCATGATTCATAATTCATGATTCATGATTCAATTCAAGATTCATGATACATGATTCAATTCATGATTCATGATTCATGATTCAATTCATGATTCATGATTCAATTCATGATTCATGATTCATGATTTAATTTATGAATTATGATTCATTATTCAAGATTCAATTCATGATTCATGATTCAATTCATGATTCATGATTCATGAGTCAATTCATGATTCAATTCATGATTAAATTCATGGTTCATGATTCATGATTCAATTTATGAATTATGATTCATGATTCATGATTTAATTCATGATTCATGATTCAATTCATGATTCATGATTCAATTCATGATTCATGATTCAATTCATGATTTATAATTCATGATTCATGATTCAATTCATGATTCATGATTCAATTCATGATTCATGATTCATGATTCAGTTCATGATTCATAATTCATGATTCATGATTTAATTCATGATTCATGATTCATGATTCAATTCATGATTCATAATTCATGATTCATGATTCAATTCATGATTCATGATTCATGATTCAATTCATGATTCATGATTCATGATTCAATTCATGATTCATGATTCATGATTTAATTCATGATTCATGATTCATGATTCAATTCATGATTCATGATTCATGATTCAATTTATGATTCATGATTCAATTTATGAATTATGATTCATGATTCATGATTAATGGTTCAATTCATGATTCATGATTCATGATTCATGATTCATTATTCAATTCATGATTTATGATTCATGATTAAATTCATGATTCATGATTCAATTCATATTTCAATTCATGATTCATGAATCGATTCATGATTCAATTCATGATTCATGATTCGATTCATTATTCATTATTGAATTCATGATTCAATTCATGATTCATGATTCATGATTCGATTCATGATTCATGATTCATGATTCATTTCATGATTCATGATTTGATTAATGATTCATGATTCAATTCATGATTCATGATTCGATTCATGATTCATGATTCTTGATTCGATTCATGATTCATGATTAATGATTCATAATTTATGATTTGATTAATTATTCATGATTCATGATACAATTCATGATTCATGATTCATGATTCATTTTCAATTCATGAATCATGATTCGATTCATGATTCATGATTCAATTCATGATTCATGATTCGATTCATGATTCATGATTCATGATTTATGATTTAATTCATGATTCATAATTCATGATTCATGATTCAATTCATGATTTATGATTCATGATTAAATTCATGATTCATGATTCAATTCATGATTCATGAATCGATTCATGATTCATGATTCGATTCATTATTCATTATTGAATTCATGATTCAATTCATGATTCATGATTCATGATTCGATTCATGATTCATGATTCATGATTCATTTCATGATTCATGATTTGATTAATGATTCATGATTCAATTCATGATTCATGATTCGATTCATGATTCATGATTCTTGATTCTATTCATGATTCATGATTAATGATTCATAATTCATGATTTGATTAATTATTCATGATTCATGATTCAATTCATGATTCATGATTCATTTTCAATTCATGATTCATGATTCGATTCATGATTCATGATTCAATTCATGATTCATGATTCGATTCATGATTCATGATTCATGATTCAATTCATGATTCATGATTCATGATTCATGATTCAATTCATGATTCATGATATATGATTCATGATTCAATTCATGATTCATGATTCATGATTTAATTCATGATTCATGATTCAATTCATGATTCATGATTCATGATTTATGATTTAATTCATGATTCATAATTCATGATTCATGATTCAATTCATGATTTATGATTCATGATTAAATTCATGATTCATGATTCAATTCATGATTCATGAATCGATTCATGATTCATGATTCGATTCATTATTCATTATTGAATTCATGATTCAATTCATGATTCATGATTCATGATTCGATTCATGATTCATGATTCATGATTCATTTCATGATTCATGATTTGATTAATGATTCATGATTCAATTCATGATTCATGATTCAATTCATGATTCATGATTCAATTCATGATTCAATTCATGATTAAATTCATGGTTCATGATTCATGATTCAATTTATGAATTATGATTCATGATTCATGATTTAATTCATGATTCATGATTCAATTCATGATTCATGATTCAATTCATGATTCATGATTCAATTCATGATTTATAATTCATGATTCATGATTCAATTCATGATTCATGATTCAATTCATGATTCATGATTCATGATTCAGTTCATGATTCATAATTCATGATTCATGATTTAATTCATAAATCATGATTCATGATTCAATTCATGATTCATAATTCATGATTCATGATTCAATTCATGATTCATGATTCATGATTCAATTCATGATTCATGATTCATGATTCAATTCATGATTCATGATTCATGATTTAATTCATGATTCATGATTCATGATTCAATTCATGATTCATGATTCATGATTCAATTTATGATTCATGATTCAATTTATGAATTATGATTCATGATTCATGATTAATGGTTCAATTCATGATTCATGATTCATGATTCATGATTCATTATTCAATTCATGATTTATGATTCATGATTAAATTCATGATTCATGATTCAATTCATATTTCAATTCATGATTCATGAATCGATTCATGATTCAATTCATGATTCATGATTCGATTCATTATTCATTATTGAATTCATGATTCAATTCATGATTCATGATTCATGATTCGATTCATGATTCATGATTCATGATTCATTTCATGATTCATGATTTGATTAATGATTCATGATTCAATTCATGATTCATGATTCGATTCATGATTCATGATTCTTGATTCGATTCATGATTCATGATTAATGATTCATAATTTATGATTTGATTAATTATTCATGATTCATGATACAATTCATGATTCATGATTCATGATTCATTTTCAATTCATGAATCATGATTCGATTCATGATTCATGATTCAATTCATGATTCATGATTCGATTCATGATTCATGATTCATGATTTATGATTTAATTCATGATTCATAATTCATGATTCATGATTCATGAATCGATTCATGATTCATGATTCGATTCATTATTCATTATTGAATTCATGATTCAATTCATGATTCATGATTCATGATTCGATTCATGATTCATGATTCATGATTCATTTCATGATTCATGATTTGATTAATGATTCATGATTCAATTCATGATTCATGATTCGATTCATGATTCATGATTCTTGATTCTATTCATGATTCATGATTAATGATTCATAATTCATGATTTGATTAATTATTCATGATTCATGATTCAATTCATGATTCATGATTCATGATTCATGATTCAATTCATGATTCATGATTCGATTCATGATTCATGATTCAATTCATGATTCATGATTCGATTCATGATTCATGATTCATGATTCAATTCATGATTCATGATTCATGATTCATGATTCAATTCATGATTCATGATATATGATTCATGATTCAATTCATGATTCATGATTCATGATTTAATTCATGATTCATGATTCAATTCATGATTCATGATTCATGATTTATGATTTAATTCATGATTCATAATTCATGATTCATGATTCAATTCATGATTTATGATTCATGATTAAATTCATGATTCATGATTCAATTCATGATTCATGAATCGATTCATGATTCATGATTCGATTCATTATTCATTATTGAATTCATGATTCAATTCATGATTCATGATTCATGATTCGATTCATGATTCATGATTCATGATTCATTTCATGATTCATGATTTGATTAATGATTCATGATTCAATTCATGATTCATGATTCGATTCATGATTCATGATTCTTGATTCTATTCATGATTCATGATTAATGATTCATAATTCATGATTTGATTAATTATTCATGATTCATGATTCAATTCATGATTCATGATTCATGATTCATTTTCAATTCATGATTCATGATTCGATTCATGATTCATGATTCAATTCATGATTCATGATTCAATTCATGATTCATGATTCATGATTCAATTCATGATTCATGATTCATGATTCAATTCATGATTCATGATATATGATTCATGATTCAATTCATGATTCATGATTTATGATTTAATTCATGATTCATGATTCAATTCATGATTCATGATTTATGATTTAATTCATGATTCATAATTCATGATTCATGATATATGATTCATGATTCAATTCATGATTCATGATTCATGATTTAATTCATGATTCATGATTCAATTCATGATTCATGATTCATGATTTATGATTTAATTCATGATTCATAATTCATGATTCATGATTCAATTCATGATTTATGATTCATGATTAAATTCATGATTCATGATTCAATTCATGATTCATGAATCGATTCATGAATCATGAATCGATTCATGATTCATGAATCGATTCATGATTCAATTCATGATTCATGATTCGATTCATTATTCATTATTGAATTCATGATTCAATTCATGATTCATGATTCGATTCATGATTCATGATTCATGATTCATTTCATTATTCATGATTTGATTTATTATTCATGATTCATGATTCAATTCATGATTCATAATTCATGATTCATTTTCAATTCATGATTCATGATTCGATTCATGATTCATGATTCATGATTCGATTCATGATTCATGATTCATGATTCAATTCATGATTCATGATTCATGATTCATGATTCAATTCATGATTCATGATATATGATTCATGATTCAATTCATGATTCATGATTCAATTTATGAATTATGATGCATGATTCATGATTCATGATTCAATTCATGATTCATGATTCATGATTCAATTCATGATTCATGATTCAATTCATGATTCATGATTGAATTCATGATTCATGATTCAATTCATGATTTATAATTCATGATTCATGATTCAATTCATGATTCATGATTCATGATTCATGATTCAATTCATGATTCATGATATATGATTCATGATTCAATTCATGAGTCATGATTCATGATTCAATTCATGATTCATGATTCATGATTTAATTCATGATTCAATTCATGATTCATGATTCAATTTATGAATTATGATGCATGATTCATGATTCATGATTCAATTCATGATTCATAATTCATGATTCATGATTCAATTCAAGATTCATGATACATGATTCAATTCATGATTCATGATTCATGATTCAATTCATGATTCAATTCATGATTCATGATTCATGATTTAATTTATGAATTATGATTCATTATTCAAGATTCAATTCATGATTCATGATTCAATTCATGATTCATGATTCATGATTCAATTCATGATTCAATTCATGATTAAATTCATGGTTCATGATTCATGATTCAATTTATGAATTATGATTCATGATTCATGATTTAATTCATGATTCATGATTCAATTCATGATTCATGATTTAATTCATGATTCATGATTCAATTCATGATTTATAATTCATGATTCATGATTCAATTCATGATTCATGATTCAATTCATGATTCATGATTCATGATTCAGTTCATGATTCATAATTCATGATTCATGATTTAATTCATGATTCATGATTCATGATTCAATTCATGATTCATAATTCATGATTCATGATTAAATTCATGATTCATGATTCATGATTCAATTCATGATTCATGATTCATGATTCAATTCATGATTCATGATTCATGATTTAATTCATGATTCATGATTCATGATTCAATTCATGATTCATGATTCATGATTCAATTTATGATTCATGATTCAATTTATGAATTATGATTCATGATTCATGATTAATGGTTCAATTCATGATTCATGATTTATGATTCATGATTCAATTCATGATTCATGATTCATGATTAAATTCATGATTCAATTCATAATTCAATTCATGATTCATGAATCGATTCATGATTCAATTCATGATTCATGATTCGATTCATTATTCATTATTGAATACATGATTCAATTCATGCTTCATGATTCATGATTCGATTCATGATTCATGATTCATTTCATGATTAATGATTTGATTAATGATTCATGATTCAATTCATGATTCATGATTCGATTCATGATTCATGATTTAATTCATGATTCATTATTCATGATTCATTATTCAATTCATGATTCATAATTCATGATTCATGATTCAATTCATGATTTATGATTCATGATTAAATTCATGATTCAATTCATAATTCAATTCATGATTCATGAATCGATTCATGATTCAATTCATGATTCATGATTTGATTCATTATTCATTATTGAATACATGATTCAATTCATGCTTCATGATTCATGATTCGATTCATGATTCATGATTCATTTCATGATTAATGATTTGATTAATGATTCATGATTCAATTCATGATTCATGATTCGATTCATGATTCATGATTCTTGATTCGATTCATGATTCATGATTAATGATTCATGATTTGATTAATTATTCATGATTCATGATTTAATTCATGATTCATGATTTAATTCATGATTCATTATTCATGATTCATTTTCAATTCATGATTCATGATTCGATTCATGATTCATGATTCAATTCATGATTCATGATTTGATTCATGATTCATGATTCAATTCATGATTCATGATTCATGATTCAGGATTCTATTCATGATTCATGATATATGATTCATGATTCAATTCATAATTCATGATTCATGATTCAATTCATGATTCAATTCATGATTCATGTTTCAATTCATGATTCATGATTCAATTCATGATTCATGATTCATGATTCAATTCATGATTCAATTCATGATTCATGATTTAATTCATGATTCATGATTCAATTCATGATTTATAATTCATGATTCATGATTCAATTCATGATTCATGATTCAATTCATGATTCATGATTCATGATTCAGTTCATGATTCATAATTCATGATTCATGATTTAATTCATGATTCATGATTCATGATTCAATTCATGATTCATAATTCATGATTCATGATTCAATTCATGATTCATGATTCATGATTCAATTCATGATTCATGATTCATGATTCAATTCATGATTCATGATTCATGATTTAATTCATGATTCATGATTCAA